>NC_053421.1:1348099-1648099 GCF_016859285.1 Xiphias gladius
TGTTTTGACAAAACGTAATCAGTTTTTCTGACCAAACACGTTATACTGCAGACCCTGATCCAGGAATGTGAGGCACCGACAGAGCCAGAAGAGGACGGTAGTGCACGGTGCGTCACACAATGCTGCCTAACCCACTACAGTAGAAACCTGTGAATTTTGCCCTTAGTGCGTCATTTCAGGCAGACTTTCTCGGGCTGCGTAAAAATCCTTCTTTTTTTGCTACAGCAGACATAACCCCACCCAATTAACTGTCAGAACCTGCTGTTTAGGTCTCAGCAGGATCTACAGACACGGAGGGATGGTGGGGCTGCCTGGGAGTCTCGGGTTCAGGGCAAACGGAAATCCACGCTCAGCGCACTGACCAGTAGGGTCACAGAGCGAACGGGCCACTGTAGTGTAAAACACTTCGGTGTTGATAGTCACTTAAAGCTGGTGTCTAAGTGAGAAAGATCAGATCAGAGAACCCGACATTGGGAGGAATCATGTTTGAAAACTTCAGAGAAAGACTTCACATGGTCCAGCAGGATTTCACAACCGGGTTGGTCTTCTTTCTGACATACCGTTAACTGCTGTTTTTAGCTAACAATAAGAAGCTGTGGCAAACCTCTCACCTCACATATACGATCAGCTTAGATGTGTGTGATAGACCGTGTCATACGGAATAACAGGCACAATTAATGATTAATCAGCGCTGAAGTGTGATTAGCAGCTACAGTGGCTATAGCTAATCACAACCCTCATTCTGCTTTTCTCCACTCTGTGAACAGCCGTAACGTTAATTTATGACGTACATCTCGCCATGTACCCTCGCTGAGTTTAAACGTGTTGTTACAGTAATGTTCAACCGAAGTAGGAAGAGTTTCGGTTTGTCGCCGTCCTGACGGGCTCGGTGCCAGCAGTTCCCAGTTATTGTTTTCAGCTGATGATCATGTGATGAGGGTTTTTTTTTTTTTTTTAATTTTTCTTTTAACAAACATTAAATGGATGATACTGACTACATGAACCTGCCGTTAAGTCCATGTCCGTTCTGTTAGTCATGACAAATGACTTAGGCTAACGAATTAGGCTTTGGAATTAAAACAAACAAAACTATTTCCTGTTTTTGTGTCAGCATTGTAACACCCCACCCCCCCCACACTATACTGATACATAGCTCACATGAAGGGCCTTTTACAAACTGTACTGTATTATTTATGCATTTAATCGAATTCACCTGAAAATCTTTTGTTGGGTCACGGGCACATTCTAGCAGACAAAAAGACTGTTGCTTTTGTCTGCCTGCCTGTAGTTATAACCTAGGCACTGTGTGGAACTAAAGGCTCAAATCAGCTGCTTCGGATGTTTATTCCACAGCCTGCTGATGGAACACTGTGGTGTGTCCTGCCGTTTGGAATATATTCCATCCATCCAAACCCAATCCCGCCAGTGTGCGAAAATATCATGTGTTTTGGGGGCTGTGGCCCAGGAGGAAGAGTGGGTTAGGGGTTCAATCCCCAGGTCATCCTGTCTACATATCCAGTGTCCAAGTGTCCTTGAGCAACATAAACTCCAGTTGCTCCGGATGAGTAGGCCAGTAACTTGCATCGAGGTTCACTGCCATCTGTGTGCGCACAGTTGAATGAGAGGCATATTGTAAAGCAATTTTAGTAGAAACGCTGTATAAATGGAGTCCATTTACCAGTGCATTGCCATATAGTGTGTTTTAATTTGGTATGCAAAGGCCTTCATACCACTCTTCATTTGTTCTAGATTTTTGCTCAACTCACAACTTTTCTCTCTTTCTTTCTCTTTCTCTCTTTTCCTTCCCTCCCTCCCTCCAGCTTAAAGACCCTTGGAGACAAATCAAGAGACACCAAAATCAGGAGGAGACCCAGGTTAGAAGAATACTGTCGTGTGTGTTGATTGTGATATAAAGGTATTACTAGCGAGATCAAACAATCTTCCACAGTGCTTTGTTCTAAGCCAACACTCAAAACGAAACTGACAATTCAGCATCATGCCTTGTATAATTTGTTATAGAAACAGGTGACATTGCAGTATTAAATTTACTAGTTTTACTTCCCATTTACTCCTCAAAAACAGGTTTAATCGCAAAGGTTAAAGGTTTCATCGAACAATTTTTAAAACCTTAAAATCACATCTGCACTCCACCTGAATTTTGACGGCAGCTGCTGCATTTGTGGCCTGAAAGCTTCATTCATTGCCTCGATCCATCCATTGGTTCTCAGGCTACTGCTGGGATGGACCCCAATGACCCACTGGGCACAACACTCAGGAGCTGGTTTCATGGTTTTCCTAACATTTGGTGGTGGGGGTTACCATCTGTGTTTAAAAAGTTTCGTAGGGACACCCTTACTTTGTCTCTGCTGCATGGGTTGCAAGAAAACATGTGATTCCTCCTGAACAGTATCAATGATCACATTATTCAGAACTACAGAAATGACACTTCTAATTATCATCCAGCTGCTCCTGGAACATTGTGTAATTCTCTTGTTTGTTGTTCAGGTTTGAAGTAAGCCTTCCCAATTTCAGTGCTGGACTGGAAATCCTTAGCAGGTCTCTGCACACACAAACACACAGTCAATTTCCCCAAAAGCTTTGATGTATATAAAGGGTGTATTTATGTATATCAAATGTGTTTCTGTAGATATGAAGACAATTGGTTTCTGCTCCATAAAAGAACTAAAGACTGTGCTCAGGCTGCAGAGGTAGGATCAGTACTTCTTTGTTGTGCACTGTTTGATACCATCGATGATTTGCAATATACAGCATTCTGGGGTGGGTGGTCTACCAATGTTAATGGATGCTTGAATATCAGATGTGGATATTTTCAGCAAACAAAGAAATGTAGAAGAGCAGAAGGTTCAAAGAACACTCTCAGATACCAGTGCTGGCGTTCAATAGGCTAAAGTGAAGTGATGGAGAACTTTTGTTTTACAGTCAAATCTTAATATGTTAGAGAAACACACTTCTGCATAAGCTTTTAACAAAAAAAGCTAGAGCTAAAATTAAATTTTCTCGGCAACAATTTGGATAATCAGTTAACCATTTTAAGTAACTTGTCCAGCAAAATTTATCTGGTTTCTTATGAATCTGCTTTTTTTCTCCATTTTTTTTATTATTGTAAACTTTATATCTTTGGGCTTTGGTTGGATAAAACAAGACGTGAATGTGCAATGAGCAATTTTGAATATTTACCTACATTTTATGGACCAATTGCTTAATCGCTTAATTTCAAAAATTGTGTCACACATTACCATGCTATTCAAATAAATCATAGCTGAGTACAAATTAACTCTCTGCAAGTTGTTTCTATATAACCGAAACAACATGTTAGAGGTGTCAGTCTTTTGATGCGAGCATAGAAGATACAGTATTTGCCCAAACTGCAGTAAACTTCACTCATATGCAGCCCCTGACTGGGCTGCAACTGCTTTTACATTCCTGATTAAAAGAAAGGACTGGAAAATGTTTTCACTTTGACACATAGAGGAGGTAGCAGCTGCTAATACCAGCAACCTACTGTAAGCTCCTGTGAGGCCATAGAAAACTGTAGCTGCTTCACAAGAAAAAGACTTGCTATCATTGGTTGGTTGAAAATCTTAGTTATTGTGAAGCAGTGACAGGAGCTCTTATTTTTTGTGACTTTGGCTCTGGGGTTTGTTTTTCTGCATCTTATATTTAATGAAGATGTTTTTCTTGCTCTCTCTAACCTGTATCAATCTGTGTGTTTGTTAGGCCATAGATGGGGACATAGTGATGCTCTCAGCACACTGGGAGAGAAGAAGAACAGCTCTGACACAATTACAGGAACAACTTCAAAGCTTGCCAGCCTTTATCAGTGAGCTCGATGCCATCACTGCTAACATAGGTATGGAGTTTGCTTCATTTCTGTCTAATAAAGCCAGTCAAAACCACCAACAATAACAAATGGTGCAACAACCTCAGTATTTGCTGCCTGTATAGTTTTATTAATTAATCAGAGTCAGGGATGGACTGCAACACAAAACAGCACTGGACTTTGACCCAGAGCAGCCTGACACATACAGCCGACAAAAACTATGCAGTCTCTGGCAGAGCTGTCATCATACTCTACCTTTTTGTCGTTTAGTGCAAACTTGATATAGATAGATAGATTATCTATCTATCTAAATATATAGATAGATATATCTAAATAGGGACAGATAGACAGAGATAGAGACATATATATATATATATATATATATATATATATAGATAGATAGATAGATAGATAGATATAGATAGATAGATAGATAGATAGATAGATAGATAGATAGATAGATATAGAGATATAGAGATAGATAGATAGATACATATATAGATATAGATATAGAGATATAGAGATATAGAGATAGATATAGAGATAGAGAGATAGATATATATATATATAGAGAGAGATAGAGAGATAGATATATATATAAATCTCTATATATCTCTATATCTCTATATAGATATATATAGATATCTATCTATCTATATATATATATATATAGATATATATATATAGATATATATATCTATATATATATAGATAGATAGATATAGATATATAGATATCTATTAGATATAGATAGATAGATAGATATAGAGATATATATATATATAGAGATAGAGATATATTACACACACACACACACACACACACACACACACACAGATCTA
Source organism: Xiphias gladius (assembly GCF_016859285.1). NCBI lineage: Eukaryota > Metazoa > Chordata > Actinopteri > Istiophoriformes > Xiphiidae > Xiphias > Xiphias gladius. The sequence goes on from NC_053421.1 coordinate 1,352,783, forward strand.
TATCAAACTCCAAACTCCTTTCTCACAAAGCTGACCAGTCACTGAGTAATGCGGGTGTGAATTTCGGATCATCGGTATTGGAAATAACGCTGACCTTGGACGATTTTCTTTCCTGCTCAGTCGAAAGGTCATTATCCAGACATAATGAAATACATTTCTACAAATAATTATGTATTGCACATATTTTTGGGTGGTAGTGTTAATTTTATATGAAGATAATAGATGGAAAGCCATCTAGTATGACTTGACTGAATTCAATGTGTGTGTATGTATGTGTTTGTGTGTCTCCAGCACATTTGGAGGGTGACTTTGAGGAGATGGAAAGCAGACTGTTATACCTGGAGACTCTGTGTTGTCAATGTGAACAACAGACGTTCAAACAACATCATATCAACCAACTAGAAGTTTACAAGAAAAAGAAGAGGTATGAGATGCACAGAACTTCTTATTCACTAATTTCCTATACGGCTGAATTTTCTACTTTTTTCAAATAATAATTCTTAAAATTGAGATACTACTGTGGATGGTTGAGTAGAGCTCGTTATTGATCTTCAGTACTTTCAGGGTACCAATTGAACTGTGTAATTACACGCAGTGCCAAAAACTGTCTGGTAGTTAAAGTTGGCATTGATTGCTTAGTCAGATTTTTGTTTGTTTGTTACTACTTGGATCGTATATGTCCTTACTCAAGTTATAATTTAGTCATTTCATGCTGTACTGATACAGAATTATTGTCCAGCACATTGAAGTTGGACCCCGTTTATTTAAGTAAAAAAGGTTAAAAAAAAAAACCCTTTTTGAAAAATAGTTATTAGAAGTGGATCTCTCATTATTGTATTAGCGATGATATTGAAAAAAATGCAACACTCAGCCTTGTGCTTATGTATACTTTTTGACAAAATAAACACAAACACAGCCTCTCTTTTTATGCAGTATAAATTAACATAATTAGACAGCAGCATTATTAAAATAGACAAACTTGGACTCTGTTTCTGTGACACCTGGCTCGGTGAGTCCATCCTGGACCCTACACTACAGCTGCTAGGCATCCAACTTAACAGAGTGGACTACATACAGGAGCTATTTGGAAAAATGATGGGCTGTAGAATTTGCTTTTACATAAACAGATTGGAGGGATTTTAGGCTGCATCTGCAGGCCTGGCTGAACTTAGTGACGTCTTACCTTCACCTCATCACCTTTTGTGAGAACCGATTACACCCCCTGCTTTGCATTGGCAACCCTGCTGCTCCATCGGATTGGCCTCATTCATACAGAGTCAAAGTCAGTCTGAACGTGGCCTTTATCTGTGCTTTCAACACTATCGTCCCAGAAGTCTTCCACTCTAAGCTCACTCAGCTCAATGTTCCCACCTCCGCCTATCAGTGAATCAACAACTTCCTGACAGATAGGAAGCAGCAGGTGAGGCTGAGGGAATCAGATTCCGCATCCAGTCAATTAGCACACAGGTTTTGGTTCTCTGTACATCTATCACTGTCCTGTTTGGATTGGCCACCCAACAGGACAAGAAGTGTTGATTCATCTGTATAATCATTTTGGAGGATGTAGTTTGTGGTGCTGTTGAACTGTATTGAGTTATACAGAGAAGTGTTTCTGTTATTTAGCCTATCCTCACTGATTTAAAAGGGGTGGTCAAAATAATAGAAACACTTATCTATATAACACTATATAGTTCAACAGCATCACAAACAACATCCTCCAAAATGACCCTACAGTTCAGAATCAACACCTCTTTAAAACTGTTTAAAAAAAACAACAGTAGAAGCTGTATGTAGGAGGATTTCCTGCACAGCTGTTGTATTAGACTGCATTAGTTTAAGCTATATGTATAACCTGGCAACTGAGTACATCTCTATGTAACAAAATTGAGAGCCTCTGGAAACTGGAGTAAAATCCCTTGTGTGTCCAAACATACTGTACATAGCAGATAAAGCTGATTCTGAAACAACTTAGTCTCACAGTGTTCACAGATCTTCCCACAAGCCTTCTTTCTGTCAAAATGTAAAAAAACAAACAAAAACAAACTCTAACCCATAGATTTACAGCTATGGAATCCTGCCCCTGATTTGGAGGGAACTGAAACTCCTACACTGCCACTGAAACTGAAAGCTTCACTAACCTACTCTCTCAAATATGATACGAGGACACAGCAAAATCACATTACTCTTAAAGTCACATTACATTGGGGAACATGATATTTGGTGTTTGTTTAGTCAGAGAAATGGAATGACATAATGCCAACTTGTCTGATGATGTTTATGTTTTAATGGGAACTTCTCTGATGTTTGTCTTGTAACAGGAGGGAGTTGGAGGCACTGGAAGGTGAGCTGCTGTACTGTCATCAGGCATTACTGGTGTGCCACACACAGTTGTGATTACTGCACAATACTGTCTACATGACTACTTTATAGCAATGCTGTGAAAAAGCATTACCCTATTTAGTAATTTCTCTGTTATTGAATATTTGTCACAATAAATTTTATTGGATGTATAGTCAAAATGTTACATTACACAAATTAAACACATGACCTTTGTTTTTCCAACACCCACATCCCTTAATGTGAAAAACCATTTTCCCCATTAGTTCTTATCAATAAAATTAGATAAACGGGTTGAGGAGGTATGTCAGTTTAAATCCTTTCCTATGTCTGGTGCCTTTGACACGTTGGCGATAGGTGACTGGAATATTGATTGGCATTTCAATGTTCTGAATGATGGTATATCTGTTGATTACAGACACATGCCCAAATGAACTTAATGGTATCTTTTGAATTACTATAGAGATTAAAGGGTATTCTAAAATAATTTTTCTTCCTATTTGTAGTGGAACTGAATTCGGAACATGCTCAGAAGGTGGAAGAGCTGGAGCAGGCCATGCGGAAAAAACTGAGAGAACGACAGAAAGTCTATGAAGAAGCCTTTAACCAAGACATGGAGCAATACCTGTCGACTGGATACCTACAGCATAGAGGTAGGTCACTGTAATTTATAGCACGTAAGTTTTATATATATATGTATATGTGTATGTGTGTATATATATATATATATATATATATATATATATATATATATATATATATATATATATATATATATATATATACACACACACACACACACACACACACACACACACACACACACACACACACACACACACACACACACACACACACACACACACACACACACACACACACACACACACACACACACACACACACACACACATTTATGGCTGTATGATTGTGGGTATGGAAATTCAGTCTGGTGCATGCTTGGCCAATTTCACAATGACTTATAAAACAGATTCACGAATTGAAAGATTGCAGTTGTATATGTTTGCCTTTGTGGGTACACACACACACAATTTTAGTATTGATTCAACAAAGAGTTTTACGCATCTGTTCCTTGTGGTGTCATTGATGTATTGTTCTGTTTCTGTTGATCGTGACTACAGCACTGTTAAATTGTGTTTTGATTGAAGCATGTATGAGGCCTGGAGTACATAGAAGATGCATAACATATTACTTTTATCAATATAAATTTCAGTAGTTTTTGTGTGGTAAAGTTTTATAAAAGCGATGTATTTCTGAAAATCCTTGAAAGTACATATGTAGTGTCTGAGCATTTGATCATAGTCATGCCAAATTCAACGTTTTGTAAATTGTGGGATACACTTAGCTCTGAAAAACTGCTCCAAAGTGATAGTAAGGTAAGTGGGCATCTAATATGGTTAAATGTACTGCTTATTGGCTTTTTTCAGATGTGGGAGACACCTGTCTACAACCTGGTTTTGTGTGAATGTGTGGGTGTGAATATGGGTGTGAAGTGTGGGTACTGGGACAGGGCCAGAGTGAAGGAGGCAGCCATGCTTGTCATCTGCTTGCTACAGCTTATAAGTATCTGAAGAAAACTAAACAAGACTATCATTGACCTAAAGAAAAGTTAATTGTATATAACGCCTAAGTAAGTATGTGTGCTGTGTGTGTTTGTTTGTTTGTGTGTGTGTTTGTAGAGCCAACAGGAGCTGATGTGTGTGTTCTGGATCAGATGACACTAACTAACATGTCTGACCAGGAGGCTTTGGATGAATTCCTTAACTCCACTGGTGATGACATCAGTACTGGGTCATCACTGACCTCAGGTAACCCCAACTCAGTTACTCTACAACCTGAAAAAAAATTCAAGATATACAGTAGCTGCTTGCTCATGGGGGAATGTTGGGTCTCTCTAAATATAACTATAAAGAGTACGGTCTAGACCTGCTCTACATGAAAAGGACCCTGAGATAACTTCTGTTGATTTGGCGCTATATAAATAAAATTGACTTGACTTGACTAAGATAATGTATGTTGCCAAAGTTTTTAAATGTGCATCAATCATCTTTTGGCCAGTTGACACATAGCCATCAGCATTTTACTGGCTTGTGAAGCAGGCACAGTTAATGTGTCTGTTCTAACCTAGTAGACATGGAACAACATTAGCATGCATTTGTTTTTGTGTTACTGGCCACCTGATTAATGTAAGAGTATCCTTGTAGCTTTGTTTTGTTCACTGGCTCTTTAGCTACTATATACTTGGCTGTGTACATCAGCCAGTTAGTAACTTTTGTCAGCTGAAGATACAAATCTTCTCTCTGGACAGGACATAAATTAGGAAAGGATCAATTAGTCCAATGAAAAGCAGCAGATAAATGGCCCTGCAGTCATTACTGGGGTTGGTGGAGAAAATTATCACAAACTATATACTCTGTGTAGAGGAGTGATGACAAACTGTCAGTGATAATCCAATATAATATAACACTCCACCTCCCCTGGAGAAGTGAACGGACCTACAACTGATCTATTTCCCCTATGAATGCACCATACATGTACTATAAATGATATTAAGTCTTCAGGTGATACTACTGAGAGTTAAGCTTTAGTTACTTAGTGAGATAGTAGCTGTCTTCTCTAACAGGTCCAGACCTTGATTCCTGCTCTTCTGAATCTATGAGAAGCCAAGTGAACCAAGGCCCTCCCACAAACAACCAAACATCAAACCAGAACGCAGTAGGGGAGCAGGAAGAGGAAGTGGCCAGTGAGGAGAGCGATGAACCTCTGGTGCAGTCAGATGAGGAGGATGTTCAACTGGATATGTCATTGGTTGGCCTGCAGGATGTTGGTACAGTGAGGGGATCTGATGAGAGTGACTCTGCAGGGGACCTGCCCTCTGGGTAAGCTAGCAACTAGGCCCTTGACAATCCTTGAATACTGGAACACTAACTGCTGTTACTCCTCAAAAATACCCCGCCGGTGTCCTCTGCTTTGACTTGACATGGTTTTCATCTCGAGCCAATTTGAACCACCACCTTAATGCTTCTTTCCTTTGAAGACTAAGGGCAAATACTGCTCTTTTCAGTTTTGAAATGAAAACATGCCTTCATATCTTCTGTGATCACTGATAGAAAACCTTCATGAATAGAGACAAATCAATGCTAAACAGAGTGAGTGCTTGACACACATCCTTTGGTATAAAGCACGTTTGTCTAGCTGGGGATATGACAGTTGCCACAATGAGGTTATTTTATTTGTCTAAGGCCTAAATTTGACTGTATAGCAACATGGCATCCACAAGCTGCAGTAACATCAAATCTCTTTAGGTTGGGGCAAATCTATCTTTAATAAATTCTGTATGTAGGAGGTTACTTTATTTAATTGCTGACTATTAAAAGTCCTGAAGATTTAGATTTATTGTACTGTGTATTCTCCTTTGTCTTTGCTAATAAACATAAAGCAGCTAATAACTGCTATAATACTGTCTTGGAAATGGCTCCAGTGACCAGCTCCTGGCGCCACTGTCCATCATTTGCAATAGAGCAGTTAGGATGTACTTGTACTTAAATTGAACAAGAGTGAAACTGTAGTGTCCTGCTTCAGGTCTAGTTAAGAAATATGGAACAACAAGTTTCCCTAGTTATTACAAATCTCCAAACTGGCAGTCAACAGTTCTTAAAGGATAAGGCTGGTGATATTCTATATTTTTCTTATTGTAAACAAATCCCATGAAAACCAAAAATGAACACACAAGTTTTGTCTGTTCCTCTAAAATCTGTTATATCTTATTCTTCTGTGCCATAGCGCTCCATTGTTGTCCTAAAATGTAAAACATGAAAGCCAAAGTGTTTAGACTGAAAACAGCTCTGTGTTATAAAATTGCACGGGGCTAAGTTGTTTTCATGTACACGGCAAGAATAACAAGATTTGATTTTGATTTAAGTCTTGAGGCTTATCAGACGCCAAGACAAAGCACATCAGTTTTATAATACCATGAGACAAGATTTTACAAGGAAAGTTATCATGGTGATAGTTATGTTATCCTCTATGGTGAAGATTGCAAGGTAAACAGTAGAATACTTTGTTCACCTTATAATTTACCACAGAGATTGTAGGCACGTCAGAAGATATTGAAAGATGGACAAATGCACTGTTGGTTTTGGTCTTTTCATTGAATTTGTTGGCAAGAAAAATATAGAACAGCACCAGACTTATCATTTAACATTTCTGTATTGTATTTTGTTTAATCATGACTATCAGCACAAAGTTTTTGTCTGACAATCAGATAAACAAGTCTTTTTTTATATCCTTACCCATCAAATAAAAATATCAATCTTTCTGTATATCATATATGTCAGATTTGGTTTATTCAGAGGTGAAATTGTTGCTCATTTCGAAGGTTATGTATGTCAACTATAACTGACCACACGATCAAATGTTAGACTGAGTTTATGATAGTTTTGTTATGTTCAGAATATTATGCGGCAGTCAGCCAAACATCCACCTAAGTAGTATTAGACGATACCATGGATGTAGTAGGTTGTAAATAGCGTGGCATTAAGCAACATAGGTGAATGAACACAAGTAGTTTGTGTTTTGAATGATTTCCTGAGCAAATGAAGGCGCATTTGAAACATCCATTCTGAGGAAAAGTTGCAGTGAAGGTAGAGGTCAAGCTTATCTAATAGGCTAGGCTATGAAAATGTAGCACATTAATGCGCATGGTGTCACAATCACATATTCAAATATAGCCACAAGTGGCAACATTCAGGGTCCAAGCAGCATGAGAACATTTGGCATGCATGAATTGCCACATTGTTTGCAAGTAGGACTTGGACACCTGAGGATCCGAACCCTAGATCTTTGTATCCCCAGAGAAGGAGACTTACTCACAATGCCACTTGGGAGACAGTTTTCCACACACCCTCTCACAAGTTGAAGCAGTGACATTACATATGGAAAATTTATTTTAATTTTTTTGTCTAAACTTGCATTCAACAGACAAAATGTTCGCAATAAATTTCTAAAAATTTTTAATGGGGGAGGGTAAATCATCAAATACTTTGGTTAAGTTTGATCAAACATTTGGCGAAATAGAAAATGCTGTGCATACAGTACAAATTACAGGCAGACACTGAATGTCAATGCGGACTCATCATTTGACATATCTGAAAATCATGTGAAACACAATATGTAGTATCCAAAGAATACCTATGTCAGTTTTGGTAGCATTTAAATGAAGACTTGGGGAGATACAGATGTTAATTGATTTTGTCTATTTTGAAAAATAAACAGTGAAGGACTGAATTGACCATAGGTTGCAGTGAACCAAACTTTTGTCACAATTCAATGGATGGATGTGCTGAAAAAAATTTCAGCTCTGTAAGACATATATGAATCCATGCACCCAAATTACAAGATATAATCTTTTAGCATTTTTGGCGCCCCCTAGAGAGAAGGTGCAATGCAGTTTAATACATAAGCTTAGTGAAAACTCCTGAACATGTATTCAATTTCAGGTTGGTATCTCAATGCATTCATGAGTTATTGCAAATTTTTGAAAATGATCTATTTTGATTAAAAAATGATCGGCTTGTACAATCTCAGCTCAATGGCCTCCGACTACTTTTTTTTCACTTTCGATTTTTTGAAAATTGTTAGAAAATTTTAAATTTTTAGACCAGAAAATCAATGGATGAACAAGGATTAAAATTATTTAAGTATTTTGACTCTAAGCAAAGGCGTTTTTGAGATAATTGTGAAAATATAAAATTAATTGTTACAGTGCCATCTTGAGGTCATTGAGTGTCATTTTTTTGTGTCTGAGTAGTGGGTAAAATTTTCAACCCACCTGAGTATTTTGGTGAATTTTGCTCTTATGGTTTTAGCTGCACGCACATTTTTAGTGGAGAAAAAGAAGAAAGAAAGAAGTTCAGGAGTTGTCCACATTTGCTGCAGGAGCCCTAATAATCACATACAGATGTAAAGTTTAGGAGTTATCCTCATACTTTTGACATTATATAGTGTAAGTGAGACAATATGGTATCTTTTTGTAGTTTGGGTGAACTAACCTTTTAATGTTGTAGCTGGGTGATGTACAGTAAATCTATATACTCGTGGCTGGATTAGAAAAATTGTATCATGTTTTAGAGGCTGATCATGTTTTGCATTGCAAGTCTAAATCAGCACAGTAAGTAGTAATCTGTCAAATATAAAAGAGTAACACGAACATTTCCCTCTGAAATGTAGTAAAGCAGAACTATAAACTACCATGTAACGTAATACTCAAGTCCAGCACTGCAGATTTCTTTATCCTAACTTGGATGGATAAGGCAACAAATATATTCCCGTCTTCACATGGTCACACGGCTAAATCTGCAGACATTATACAACATGCCTGTCTATAGATGCTGCACTCTAATCATGCTGTTGTCAATGACTGCATGTGTAACAATCTTTGCAATTCTGCAACAGACTATAAAGTTGACATGCTCAGTAACGAGTATCTCAGATTGATATATTGTTAATTTTAAAATGAAAAAATGATGTAAATACATACACATCTACGTCAATCACAGACACAACAGACGGTTACGCTGCTGAAACACTTTTAATGATCATTAGGAATACTTACAGAAAGACTGAAATACAGGTTACTGCATATACTGTAAATGTGGGACGAATAGGAAGAAGGAAGATGATAAAGGGTTGCTATAATCCACAGTTACAAGAGAGTAGTAAATGTCCTTATTTGTTTTTCAAAAACCGGAGACTATGTTGCACATAGTGTTGCACTTCTACTTCTTGCGGCTGAAATGAGTATTACAGCAAACATTTAGAAAAATCCTGACGAAAATGTTTCATGTGCCTCTCTGGGCTTTGTGTCACAAATGAAAAAAAACTTACAAAAATGATCCTGTGAGAGAAAAAAAACCAAAGACAAACAAAACACTTGCCTCTCAGGGCTTCCACAGGTGATTGTGAGTTTATTTTGTAAGATACTAAATCTCATAATAGAATTATTATTTCAAACTGTTCATTTAGTTGCTAGTAATATGTGCACATTATGTGGTGCTGTTGAGTTGTATTGCATTGTACAGAGAGGTGTTTCTGTTATTTAGCCTAGCCTCACTGATATAAATGGGGTGGTGGTCAGTACAGTATAATGTATTACAGTTCAACAGATGGCTGCATCTAAAATGTCCCTACAGTAAAATCAGCACCTCTCTGTTTTAACAAAAATGGATTGTTAGAACCCACATAAAGAGGATTTATTGCAGGGTTGTAGTATCAGACTGCAGTAGTTTTAGCTTATTATTAGCTAGGTGTACCTAATAAACCGGCAACTGAGAGTATTTGGACAAAGTGGTTATTACTTCTAATAGTAATAACAGTAACTGACAGTGTTCAGAGTACATTATGTAATCTGGAGTAAACTGTTAATGTAATAAAAATTTTGGAAGTAAGGTGAATTAAAAGTAAAATAATTACTTCATCGGTTTTTGATTGATAAAATAGGAGGCGAAGATTTCTGACAGGTGAACTAAGCTTTTAGTGCCTCACTACATTTAGACTGTTACCCGGGAAGAATCTATTATTATACTTGATAGCTTGGAGTAAACAAGAGAAACAACATTACTGGATATATTCTCCCTAAATAATGGATTTAAGTAAGAGAAGATGCATGCATTTATTCCTGTTCTATTTTTTTTTCCCACGATGGACGGAGAGGATTTGGCTTTTGCCGATGCAACCCCTCACTCCCTTCCACACTCCACATTTTTCCTGTCTTTTGCAGGGTTTGTTCTTACAGGTCAGCATCCCTCCTTGACATACACATAAACGCTGGCAGTCAGAGTCAGCGTAGAATTTCTGTCCAGACACAATGTACTGACCATTGAACTCGCAGCCACACTCAGCCAGTGGCACACAGCGATCCTAGAAGGTCAGAGTTATCAGTCAGGACAGCCTCACATTGTTGCAGTGCCAGCAGTTACATATTTTCTATGAATGTAATTACTGTACTGACTCACTAAAGCATTTACATGTGCATTTAATTAATTTACTTTTTCCAGTGTAAATAATCAGAGACCATGCCTCTAATGCTGTATGTGCCCCTCAGAATCCAGCTTTCCATGCCAGACTAGCCAGAAAAACCAAAGAAGAAGACCTGCATTGAGTATTTTGTGGTATTAATTACAGTTTACCACTGTAACTTTGTACTAAAGAAACAGAATTTACTACTGTTGAAGTTTCTGAACAAAAAGGTGATCCCTCTGTTTAACTCCCAAAAACTAATAAACATCACCTTATCAAAGATGATTTCTCCTCCAAGCCTTAGCTCCCATTGAGAACAAAAAGGACGTGATCCTCTATTGTTTCCGGAAATTTGGAGGTTTTAACAACTTGTAATTCTTGTGCAACATTCTATCGTTGCACAGAAATAACAGTTTTTTTAAGTCTGATTTTGACATTAAAATACAGGGAAATCTACTATTTGTCCTTTAGAGTTAGATTACATGTGTGAGAAGTTTTTGAAACAACATTTACAAAGAGATGAAGTTCACATAAAATATAATTAAAAAGGTAAATTAATACAGAAAATGTGAACAAAGACTTTTTTGGCTGCTACTCAAAAATTTATTCGGTTGCTCAGGGTTGCGCTGGGGGAATGTTGAGTCATATAACCTCAGTATTTCTAAAACCCTAGCCACCATAGTTCACCTAAGCAAAGATGCATTCAGAAAAATAGAGTGCATGATACAACAAATACATCAGGTGGGTGAACAGAATGCGTATGAAAGCGTGAAAAATTAGGAGTGAGGAATGGAAATATCAGAAGAACTGCTAAAAGATAAAAGTAGGGAAGTCCAGATCAGGCTTTTTTGAACCAAATTCCCAACCAAGTTCTTTAATACTGGGTATCAGTCTATACAGAGTCTGATCGTACTCTTACACCTGCTTAAAATATTTGATTAAATATTGATTAAATATTTATCATTCACACATTGAACAGTTGTAGCCTACAGAATTTGACACACCTCATTTTTTATGACCTTGATCCAAACAGTGCAGGTCCAGGTTCAAAACTATTAAGTTGATAAATTGTTGATATATGAATGAAAGTTCAACTTGGAGAATGCAACTCCTGAAACAGACTTGATGCAACCAGCTAGAGAGAAGAAATATCACTCTGTTGGAGTTGTTGAAACTACGGAAACACACTGTTCTATTGCAGTTGTACAGTGTTACAGAGTGGAGCTTCTTCACTCACAAATGAAGAGTATGAGCACTGGGTTGCAGCAAGCAGATTAACCAGACAACACACGGGGTTAATTTTGGCCTGGCATCAAGTTACTTATGGTATTAATATTAAGTAGTGTCAGCTGGTATGATCTGCTGCTGGAGACATTTGTTATTTTTAAGTGGTGAAAGTGATAGGGCTGGGTGATATGGAACAAAAATCATTTCGGTATTTTTAGGCTTAATAGCGATACATGATTTATATCTCGGTGTTTCATACGAAGTGGCTAAATGTTCAGGTCAAAGCCAGAGATATTATCTCTAATACAGACTGTGATCAAAATGAAATGCAAAGACAGGGTTTCTCTCGCTGTTTGAAAATATACAGCTGCAAAACATGTCAATGAAAAAATATTTAAAGTAAATACTCTATATTAAATAAAAAAATAGGTCTATCCAGTGTTTCCCACAGGGTGAGAATTTACTTGTGGTGACCAATGTGCATGCAGAGATTCATGCAGTTTAAAGGGGGAGAGTTTAACCCGGGTTACTTTCTATGGCTACAATTTACAAAGGTCCCCGAAACGCCTGGCTAAAATTGAGTTAGTTTGAAAAGAGTGAAATAAAGCATTCTAATGTAAGAGTTACTTCAGCTGCTCGCTCAAAAAGAGCCTATGTATGGGAAACGCTGCTATTTTTGAGACTGCTCCGTCAGTTGTTAAACAGCAATAACAAACGGATTAAAATACCGCAAAATTGCAATCATCTTTGGCAGCGTGGACTGGCGCCTCGTCTCCCGCCATGTTGCGGGAGAACTTGTGAGCGAGTGCGGATGAAGTTGCGTTGTGGAGAGAGAGAGAGAGAGGTGCGAGGCAGCCGTGCCAGTGAAAAACCAGGATATGTAAAGCAACATCGAACTGTACCAAATAATTTTTCACTTTCTTACACTCTAATTTTGAATTGGATATGCAACTGAAATGCTTGCACTGAGCTGCCATAAAGAAGAGCAGTTCTGCAACACTAGCAGGCTGAATAGACCAGACACAGTACAGTTCAGTAAAGAAAGGGTTGGAATTTGAATGGCCTTATTTTGGCTTATTTCGATCCGTTCAAATGTGCTTAGATGTCCCAAGCCGATTGCTAGGATTGGCTTAGGTGATCTCTAGATAAGAGAATTATTTAAATTAGAAGAAAAAGTAGTAGCAAGAATAAAGTTGCATGTTAGTTGAAGAAGGCAGCAAAGTGTGGAGGATTACCTGACTCAGAAGATAACCAGGGTTACACACACAGCCCTCACTGGGTGGGGTTTTACACTCAGCCGGTGGAGACAGAGAGGTGCAGCTGATTGGACAGCCAGGAGCTGTGACACTGTACGTACTGTTGGCTGCACACCTCATCCCTGAGACACATACACAGAATCTTAGACTCTACACAGAAATACAACATGCTCATGCCCCTACAAATGTCAGCCTACATCTCTCTGAATGTGTGCATACATGTTTTCTGTGCCTTAAGGTGCAAGCGTCCTTCATCAGTAGTGCTTGTCAGATGGTGCAACAGCTTCAGAAACCCGCACACCCTACAGACATTGGAATTGGGGTGCTCCTTCCAAAAATTTCTAAAAACTTTCCAAAACTGAAAATATGACATTCACACTTAGCTTCATACAGTGACGGTCACATGTTTGGAAGAGAGAAAGTAAGCAGGGTTTGAACTTCTCTCTCAAGCTGTTTTTTTTTTTTTTTTAATTCAACAAAAAGTAAGTAAGTTGGACTTAGTGGGTTGAGAATTTTTTTTGTCAAGCTGCTGTCTCCAAGATCAAGAATAAACTTTCAAGCACAATGAGTTTTTTGGAGTTTTAAGCTGTTTCTATTGGACTACTAGCTGTGTAATTAATATTTATCACTAGGTGTTAGTACAGTACAAGAACAATCATATCACCTGTATTAGAGGTCCAGAGAAACCTGCTAAACACACACATTACAGAGCACTTACAGCACAGTTGCCTCGTCCTCCACGACTTCACACAGCCGCCTCTTCTCTGACACTCTTCCACATAGTCACTGATGATGTCACAGGCTGATCCCTGTTTCCCGTCATTAAGCACCATGTCATAGATACAGTCGTCCCGGTACTGCTTGGAATTTACTCGGCCTACACAGTCAGCCAGGGGCCCAACCTTGGCTGTTATGATGTCACAGACTGATGTGTAGCTGGGTGGTTTAAAGTCAGGGGGAAGGGGCTTAGCACAGTCTTTACCTGGCAGCAGAAAACCATCAACAACATTATCAAAAGCGTTACACATTACAGACACATGTTGGATTCTTTTGAAAGCTGTCTGACTCTGATATACAGTAAAACATTAATGTCTTGAGACACACCTCATAATACCTTCAAAATTGGATATTAACAAATTACTTTTGAATAACAACTGGGCCATGCAAATTAAGTGTGTATAAATACTGTTCATCTAATTTTGCCCACATACTATTTTTTTGGCTGGGTTTAAAATTTAAATTGCAGGTAATTCACTGACACCTCCAGGTCTTTGTAGTACATGTGAGCTAAGTCAAGACTGACTTACTCCAGCCAGTTGAGCTACTGGCTAGGGTTCGAGTTCAGTAGCATTTTAACAAATCTGAATTCTTTCAGATCTTACTGAACCTAATTAGGTTTAGCTTTCAATATATATAACTTGAGTTATAAATTACTATTATTAATCTGCTATTGGTGTAATTTCAATCAATGAATGTAACAGTGACCGCCTCCTAAGATATGAAGTCTGCTATTGATGATATCACTGTTCGTTAATAAATATAATAAAAATAATCTAATAATTGTAATGAAGGTAGATGTGTATTTACAGAATGCTCTTTTAATGTTATAACTGAATAAAGAAATAGAGTGCAATGCAGATCATCTTTGTACACCTGAGTAACTCCCTGTTTGTTAAGCCTCTGTGATATTAATAATTTAGATATAAATAACCCTGTAATGCTTTTAGGAATTCCTATGAAACATTTCTGACAATTTTTAATATTTCTGAAGACACCCACCCACACGTTTTCAGTCAGTCAGACCTCTGCTCAGATTAAAGTTGGGTGATGCTGTGTTAGGACTTACATGAGGTCCCCAGTTTCCTGCTCGCACTAAAGGTTTTGTTTGTTTGTTTGTTTTTTTGTTATTTATGTGGCACAGCATTGACATATAAACAGGTGTCAAATTAAAGTAAAAACCTGAATAAACGAGTGGAGAAACATGATGAATGGAGATGTTTACACACAGGTGCACTACATGGTAAAATTAAGTATTTAACATCCCATCATGCTCTTTGGCATGTGGTTACTAAGACACTTTATGTGGGTATTTCCTTTAATTTGTCAACAGTCCATAGGCCTAGGTGGAAATGCATAGGTTGAATTGCATTGTTTTGAAATTGCAAAAGTTTTGCAAAGGTACAATTAGTGATGTTATGTCTAATACTACAGCTTCAAGACGTTTGTCCCCATTCTGAAGCAGTGACATCTATGTGTGTATAGAGCCCTCAGTGCTTTATGAAGCTTCACTTTGCCATCACTCGTTACAGTCAGCAGCAGATCACTCAACAATGATTACAGCATACAAAACCTGTTTCAGTATTCATATCAGCAGCGCACTGTTTCAAGATAGACATGAAAAACCTATCCTTTAACCTTGTTTGTCTGGCACTGCGAAGCTAAAAATTCTTTTAAAATTGGCTCATTCACAATGTTTTATAGGTTATTAATCCAATTTTGTTTTCTTTAAGCATAAGTGTCACGGAAACAAAGTCCAACCTAGTAAGACTGTCGTTATGACTTTCACGTAAAAGTGACTCAGGTGCTAATTGAGATATGAGATGTAAAAAGGTGCATGTCTGAAAGGGAGTAACAGTAGTGAAGATAAATAACACTGCATCAGCTGCTTACACTCATGAGAGCAGCCCGGCACATCGGCCAACCACTGGCTCACTCCAAACTCGTTTGCGCTGGAAGCCAGCTTCCCACTGGGCAGCATCAGATCATCAGCAGGGTCATTGTTGAAGTTTCCACAAAGACCACAGGTTGCACTGTAATAACTAGTAGCCAGCTCCACCCTCACTGCACTTGCAAAGTCAAATGAAACCTATAAAAACGTGGAATATAAAGGAAAAGTTATATAAATGTGTAAGACAATGGCAGTATCATTAAGGGTACCAGCACACATTATCAAAACAGTTACTGAAACAGCAATGGTAAAGTTTACCATTATTTAAGAAGTTCATGCCTTTACTATGAATTAATTTAAATGAATTTTTCTGACAATTTGGAAAATAAACTTGTTTTTCTAACTAGGAGTTAGATGAGAACACTGACATCAATTTCAATTCCTTGTGTTTAGTAGAGAGGTACAATAGCTCTGGAATGTGTTTAGCTTAGTTTAGCAGAAAATTGGAAGCAGAAGGGAAAATGGCCTAACTCCAAAGCTGTTTTTGGCTTGAGGTGTACATGGTGTTTCAAGGTACTGCATGTGCACATTTAAGATGAGGCAATGTGGCTTAATGAGCAAGTATTTTATGCATTAGAGCTATTTCATGACCAACAACAGCTGGGTTGTATAATTGTTGTATAATTACAAATACTATATAAATTACTGTATATGTGTGGTTGTGTGTGTTTATACCTTAAGAAAGTGTGTCTCAATGACAGCCAGTCTGTGTCTGCGATAAACTTGGACCAGTGATTGATTGTATGAGAATGGTAGGGAGTTTTCAAGACCGTCCACCTGTGGAAAAAACACACACACACACACACACACACACACAAACTGACTGAGGATCTGAAAACGGTGCTGCTCCATCACTCATCTTTTTACATTTGCCCGGAAAAGAGGCTTCTAGTAGAATTTCAGGCTGTAGTTACCCTTTAAACATTAAAGGGTTGAACAAGCTGATAAACTGAACATAAAAAATCTGGACTATAGTTTACAAAGTTTGTCATTTTAAATTGTTATTTTTGATATTTTTCTTTCTACCTAGTGTCAGTCTGTGAGTCCTGTCCAGAGTCTCTCACACACTCCCAAGGTGTGGCCCAATGCATCAAGGATTCCCACCAAATCTAATAACATCATACCCCATAAAAGGACACCTACACTCGCCAAGAAAGGCGAGCTGTAATCCCAAATTACAGAGGACATTCTGCCCTTTACTTCCATCTCAATAATTTGTATTGACTGATTTGACTGCTAGAAAAAAAAAAGAAATCAATTTTAAGATTCTAGCTGCCTCTGTATGTGTGCTTGAGAACAAGGGCTGGAAAAAGAACCTGGTGTGTATCTTTATCTTGTAACAAGTGTTCCAAGCTTTTAGTCTAATTTAGCAGTAGCCTAACCACTGCTCTCAGTGAAGTTGTCCTTATATGGGATGTGATATCATGTGATTTAGTGGGAATCCTTGATTCACCACTCCACACTGCGGGGTTGGTGGTGTCAATCCTATAGGTGGGTGTGAGAGACTCTGAACAGGATGCACACACTGACATTCAGTACATAGACCTGAGAAATATAAATATAAATATAGACTCACTGTTGTAAAACTACAATAAATCATTTGTTAAAACATGATTAATTAAAACTAAGATAATATTATAGCCAGGAAATATGACATCACATAAAGATATCATGAGTAATTTAAGGAATATTTTATAAACATTATATTGACGTTAAGTGACTGAACCCTATATGTTCCAAGTCAGTGTATGGATATGACAGGAATATTGTCTTAGGGGCATGTTAAGTACTATATGTGCACACACGCACCGATGTATATGCGTTTGGTAGTGGGCTGACTCTTTTGAACTCCCACAGTATGTGAGTATTTGTGTCTGTGTGCATGTTTCTCACCAGTACTCTGCCCGGGTAGTCCAATGAAAGTGTGTATGTAATGCCATAGACTTTAACGGTCACCACTTTAGCATATGACACTCTTTTGTTGCCACGGTTGTTATTCTCCAGGTTGACCTTCAATTCACCAAAGAAGACGAGGGAGGACAGGTAGAAGGAAGGAGAGGGGACAAGAGGAGTGAAAGAAATGAGAGCAGATAGGAGAGTGGAGGACAGGGGAGGAATAGAAAAGACAAATGAAATAGAAAATTATCCCTTCTTTGTTCTTTTGACATAGATGTACAGGCACAGGACAGGATTCTTCTTTGTTCTCTCTCTTTCTTCCACTTAGGGTCAGTGACTTACTCCAGGATGTGTGCTTGAACATGTGTACCAGCAATGGAACAGAAAAAGTATTTAGAGATTTTACTTATGCCAAAGCCAAAAAAAACACCATGTAAAAATACTCCAAAAGGCCTACATTTAAAGTTATTAAATGAATCTCATCCAAAACTAACTCATACATCATTATGGGTTTCAATTGGAATATGCACGCACAATTTATTCTATAAATGTAAAATGGCTGTACAGTGGACATGTGGTGTCTGGCTGGAGAACTTCACAGTCTACTACTTTACTATTTAGTGTTGTTCTCCCCTCAGCTCACCTCAAAGTGCTTCAGACCTTGAGTATCTCCACACACACTGGCCAGCTTGTAGACACAGTTGCCCTGGAAGTCAAACTTGCGTCCATCGAAGGTGTAAAAGTGTGGATCTCCGTGTGCAGTGCAAGTTTTAAAGCTGATTGGGTAACAATCTTGGACTCCATCCACAATACTGCATTTCTCTCCGGTTCGACACTTAGTCTGCTTACATTGCACTTTTTGTGTTGCTTCATCACACACACACCTCTCCTTACACATTGAGTCGGCCCAGAACTCTTCACGTGGCAGGTAATAATGGCCATTATGGTTACAGCCACAGCCCTTCTCCTTGACAACACACCTGACAAAAAAAACACCAACAACAAAATAAGCAAAATAACAACGTACCCAAGTCAATGGATATATAACAATTGTTGTCAAGATGTTTCATGACTTCTCCAGCTCCTTCAGGGCTGATGCCTAATGGATGCATGGTAAAACAAGAAGTTACCACATTTTACAGCTGAATAATTTAAATGTAGAATTTTAAAGTTTTAAACCTCTACCTTAACATTACAAACTGATATGCCACAGATCAACAGTGCGACATCACTGTTAAGGAAAATGTTGGAAAATCAGCTAAAAATTTAAGTTTTTCTTAAGTTAAGTGCACTGAGCTCTCAGGGCAACTGTAAAAAACAAAGAAAAGTGCAGAACCAAACTGAATACCAACACAGAATTACTTAATTTGAATTTAGTAAGTGCCAGTTGTCAGTGTCAGCTCAGTATTAGTTTCTAAGATTGACATAGTACTGTGCAAAGGAATATTACAAAGATGTACAATCAATGAGTGCCAAAAGGAAAAGTGTGCCACAGCCAAGTAGATTGTTGGAAATGATTAAGAAACAACAGCAACAGAGCAATGCTAAAACATGGGGTTCATGCTTCATTGAGCATCTTGAGCGTCTGTCATGTGACAACCAAAGTCACACTAGAAAACATCACTTTTTAGTATAAATCCATAATTCACATAATTCTTTGGAGACAATTTTGTGTTATACCTCCTTTTAATGAAATTTGCTATATCTAATTATAGAAACATTTTTTCATGAGGTGAAAAGAAAACGGACCAAAATGATGTAGGTAGAGGTTGTGTGAGGAAGACATTTATTAAATGAATAATAAACCCATAAATTCATAGGTGAAAATGTTGTACTAACTCTTTTCCACTCTGCACATATCCAGGGTCACAGAAACAGCCTTCCACACAGACCTTAGGGCACACCTCTGGCTGTGGACCACAGCTGGCTGGACAGGCTGAGCCGCATATCTGGTAGTGGCTGTGGGCAGGACATACAATAGCTGGAGGCACAACAAGAGCGAGGAAGAGATTAGAACAGACAGAAAGGAGGGGAGGAGATGTTATGTTGATGCTCACAGCCTGGAGGAATTGTCGACTGTACGGGCTCTTAAAGGAACCAGTTGAAAAATGGCAAAACTGTTTTCTAAGAGTAGATGAGAACTGCTTAAGATGCAGCTGTTGCTGGCACCCACAGCCACATGTTTTGGAAGTATCTGTGACTGGAGGATTTCTGAAGAATTTTTTATACTCTCTCAAATGTAAGTGACACAGTTAATGAACCAACATTCACACCCTTTTTGTGCCATTATTGCCCAGCTGTGGAGGTTAGGAAGTATGCTAGGTTTGGACCAATCTCTCTAGGTCTCTTTTTTGTTTTGTTACAGAACTATATGTGGCACTTTTAACTTGTACAACCAAGTGCAACATTATGAATGTCTTCCATGAGACACTGTCAGTCTTTAAACATTCTTGTAAGTAAATTTATAATTATCGTTTATCATCAGTCTTGAGTTTCTTTGCTTTAAAAGTTCCTGTTAAAGTTCCTTAGTGTTCTCAGCCTTTTCAGGCTTTGGGTTTCTTTTCTCAATTGCTTTTTTAAAGGGGTATTTATTTTTAATGACTCTTTGGCTCATGAACAAAAAATCTGAGATCTCAGAAAAAATTGCAAATAAGAGTGACATTCTCCCAGTTAAGTTTCCTTTGATGTGGTTTCTATTACCCCTCTTGGAACAGCACAACATCCAGATGAGGTGGTGTTACACTGCTTGCCGAATGACTGATTCTCCATGGATGGAAAAAGATTGTATCAACTTCTCCTGAATGCTGGTTGGAGGAGGTACACCTCAGCCAGAAAGTAACTAGAGAGTTTTATGAGATCTGGCAACCTTTTCTGTCTTATTTCTAAATCTGGATAAGTCTCAATGAATGTGTATAATATTACAGGTGTCTTTTTCCTCTTGAATTTTTTTCTTTTTCTTTTTATTTCCCTTGATATTAAAGGGTATTTATGTATGGGACTGAAATAGGCAGAAGTAGTTTAATGTTTGTATGTGTTATAAGTGAATCTGTAAGAATCGTTTGTTTGCCGGTATATTCTGAAAATTTAATAAAAACAATTGATTAATAAGATAGGGATGTTATCTTTTTATGCAAGGCCAGAAATACGGTATAGATTAGACTGACATACCTTCTCTGTCGATTGAAAATGATGTCAATGAGACTGCACAAGAGTGAATGACTGGTTTATTTGCTTGCAGGGCCTGGCTCAGGGAAAGGATCGAGAGGAAAAGGAGATTTAAACTCTTCCAAATGATTACTATGGGGAACTTGCTCTGCTTCACGAGGCTTAATGGGAATATACTGAACAGCTCCATGGAAATAATTGGCTTCACATTAGTAAGAGCATACAGGAAAACAGAATAGTAAGAAGAGAGGACAGGTCTTACTGTCTTTAGCGCCTTTTATACTTTTATTCTGCCTTGTCGTTCTGCATTAAAAGATACTAACATGGAATGGGGGAGGCATTAAGTCAAAGAGCTGCATTGACGTCTGCGTAAAAGGCAGAACGCCAGCATGCTATCCAAAAGCAAATATGGGAGCGACATTATGACAGCTTTATTTGGTGCAGTTAAAACAAGCAAAGCCGACATAATGAGGGTTTCCCTTTCCCCTTCTTTAAATTATTTTATAGAACTGGATTCACTATGCAGAAACATTATTTGGATATTTATTTGGAGTTACTTTTATTTCTTTCATCATACTCGTAGTGGGTCAGAAGTTTACATATGTTGCCTTTAAATTGTTTAACTTGGGCTAAACGTTTGGGGTAGGTTTCCGGAAACTCTTTAAAATAAGTTGCTGGAAATTTGGCCCATTCCTCCTGATGGAACTGGTGTAACTGAGTCAGAATGATAAGGCCTCCTTGCTCGCACACGCTTAAGTTCTGTTCACAAATTTTCTATAGGATTGAGGTCAAGGCTTTATTATGTCCACTCCAATACCTTGACTTTGGTCTCCTTATGCCATTTGCCAGAACTTTGGGAGTATGTTTGAGGTCATTGTACATTTGGAATACCTATTTGCGACCGAGCTTTAAAGTGGCAGTCTGGAAGATTTCGGTCCTGGTTGATGTGGCGACACCATTAGTTGCTAGTGGTAACAACGAATGTGGTTTAATACTACAGGTCAGAGAATTCTGGGGGCAGCAAAACAAACTATTATAGTTTTAATAAAGAAGCATGGCAATGATTTGCCTTTTTCAAATCATTTTGTGAGCAACTGTGATCTGAATATATGCTGCAGCAGGGCACCGTGAAAGGAGTTGGTTACCTTGCTGAGAGGTTGGAGGTGTGCAGCCTCCAGTCAGCATTGTGTTACCTAATGCGGTGATAGATAGTGACTTAACAGACACTTATTTAAATAAAAATCTTCAAGTTTTCCACTTTTACTTCCTGGCTGATGTCAAGATGTTCCTCAATATATCCACATATTTTTCCCTCATGAGACCATCTATTTTGTGAAGTGCACCAGTCCCTCCTGCAGCACAGCACCATAACAACATGATGTTGCCACCCCTGTGCTTCATGTTTGGGGTGGTGGTCTTCGGTTTGCAAGACCCACCCTTTTTCTTCCAAACACGACATTGATCAAACATTTCAGTTTTTGTTTCATTGGACCAGAGGACATTTCTTCAAAAAGTAAGATATTTGTCCCCATGTGTAGTTGCACACTGTAGTCTTGCTTTTTTCTGGTGGTTTTGGAGGAATTCCTTGCTGAGTGGCTTTTCAGGTTATGTCGATATAAGACTGGTTTTACTGTGGATATAGATACTTTTGTGTCTGTTTCCTCTAGCATCTTCACACGGTCCTTTGCTGTTGTGCTGGGATTGATTTAAACGTTTTGCACCAAAGTATGTTCATCTCTAAGAGAGAACGCGTTTCTTCCTGAGCTGTATGACAGCCGCCTGGTCCTATGGTGAGGCGTTTGAAAAATGCTCCCAAGGATGAACCATACTTGTGGAGGTCCACCCTTTTTTTTTTTTTAACATGACTTGACTGATTTCTTTTGATTTTCCCATGATGAGTTTGAAGGTAGGCCTTAAAATACATCCACATGTACACTTCCATCTGACTCAAATTATGTCAATTATCACAAGCTCCTAAAGCCTGACATCATTTTCTGGAATTTTTCAAGCTGTTTAAAGGTCAAAGGTCAAATTAGTGTATGTTAACTTCCGACTCACTGAAATTGGGATTTAGTAAATTAAAAGTGAAATAATCTGTCTGTAAACAATTGTCGGAAAAATTGTTTGTGTCATGCACATCGTAGATGTCTTGACCGACTTGCCAACACTATAGTTTGCTAACATGAAATCTGTGGAGTGTTAAAAAATTAGTTTCAATGACTTCAGCCTAAGTGTTTGTAAACTTCAGGACTTCAACTGTAAGTGACCGACTTAATGTCTGTATGTAGTATTTCAGTCTATATAAATGTACTATGTAACTCACAACAGTTGGCCAGTTGCCTCCATTGTGAGATGGACACTCCAGCTTCCTGGCACTCTACCAGGTAACTGCTTAGGGCTTCACAAAATACTTCATGCCGTCCTTCATTGGTGCAGACATCGTACAAACAGTCTGACACAAACTCTGCTACTGGCACAGTATCATGACAGCCAGAGAAAGGTCCATTCTTATTGCTCAGAATGCCACAGTACTCTGGACCAGTGAACCTAAGGAGGAACAAAGGAGAAAAGATGTAAATGTTGAGGTTTATTGTCAACTTACTCCTTTGAAAATATATAAGATTGTAGGGCCTCAATTTAGTTTTTAACACCCATGCTTGAGTTGGGGCTCTAGGGATGGCATTGTTTGTTGGTTGAACAAACCACATGTGTCCAGCAACTATTGGGTGGATCACCATGAAAGTTTCTAGAGACATGCATGATGCCCAGAGTTTGAATCCTAATGACTAAGGTGATCCCTATATGTGTCCTCTAGTACCACCAGCCACCAGGTTAAAAATTTGGGATTCAGACTGAGCTTTCTCTGTAGGATGGAATACTATGAACCAATAATTAAGTAACTTAATGAAAATTAATCAGCTGTCGCTCAGTTTAAAAATCATAAAGCCAAATAATGTGTTATACAGGTACAGTACCACAGGTATCAGTATGTAAAAAAACATTGGAACAGTAATAGCAAAAAAAAAACCAAAAAAAAACTAAAGGACATAAGAAAAAAAAGAGGCAATAAAGAGTCTAGATAATACCACCCTGTCGCACTCCCCCACCAACATTCCATTTAATCTTTGCTCACTAACTTTAAGAGTCTAACTTTAAGCTTCTAGGCACTTAATAAAGGGTTTCCAGAATCTATCAAATTGAGGGAGTTTGTTTATTAAAGAAAACTGAATCTTCTCTAAATGTGAAGGGTTAATTTGGTGAATAATCAACTGTTGGCTTTTATTGAGGCATGACTGCAGAAGCTCAATAAACTGGATGAGCTGCAGTGAGACATATAGGACTTATAACACACATCATAATTCATAAGGTAAACACTGAACAATTATAAGAAAAAAAATGATGATCTGTAAACTATCGTCATTAAGATGGAAACAACAATGGCAGCGATGAAAACTGAGACTTGCCAAATGAAGGAAAAGAATACCAACGCTCATGTGATCATACATGAGACTTTAATTGTCTCCAGAATCCAGGAAACTCCATGTGAAGGTATGGAAACAACAAAAAAGAAAGCTTTCATTAAGGAGCTACAGATTTGTCTGCAGACGGTGAAAGGAATTCAGTTTTACAATTTGCAGAATTTGATGGAGCTACGAAATCTAAGGGAAGCTACTGTTGTTAGTGAAAAGGTTTGCACTCTTCAACGATAATATTCTACTAAAAAGTTTCAGCAAATGCCTGGCAGGAAAACCATATTGTTTGATGGGTCAGTTACTGTCTGAGACTGTTCCTACAAAAGTGGTAGGTGAGTGAAGAGGATATGAAGCATTTATTTTAGTTTTATCCTCATGGAAATAAAGAGGTGGCTAGATTTGAATTGTATTCTATTGCATTGAGTATAATATATATCGTGATTTAAGAAGCGGAAACCCTCTTGTCTTAAGTACTGTTGTACTATAGGCTAAAAACTTTTTGATATTAAGACAAAAAAAAAAAAATTCTACTTTTGTGGCATTTCGTTTGCTTTTTAGGTACTAATTTATGGGCCATAATTATAGGCAAGGGAAGTTATATGATCTTAGAAGAAATGGTGTACATTAAAGGCCAGGTATAAACAAATTATGGAATTGTTCCAATTATTTCGTTAGTATTTTTATTAGTATTATTTCGTTTTGTGTGTTTTTTACCCCCATTATTTTTATTGTATGTTTATTTGCTTTTGGATGTGTGGGCTATATTTACATTTACATTTATTCATTTTGCAGACACTTTTGTCCGAGGCGATGTACGAATGAGGTACAACGATCCACCCCACATTGACGCAATGCTTGCAGGTGCATGAAGTAACAAATCTATTTTCTTTTGCTTTTGAGAAAGTGCTTCAGAAAGATAAAAGGACAGAGAGAGATAGAGCATATTAAGTGAATAAGTACTCCCGGAATAGGTAGGGTTTTCAAGTGACTTTTGAAGACAGAGGGGGAATTTGGGGACGAAATTGAGATTGGTAAACGTTCAACCACAAAGGGAGCATTAAGGAAGAGTTTGGATTGAGATTTCCTGCTTCACAGTGCCAGTGGGACTAATCGTCATTTTGTGTCATCCCAGATTTTGAGCAGACCTCGTTGGTGAAAATGAGGCAGGGCTGAGCTGGATACTAAATTTGTGCTGAACAGAAGGTCTGGCTGGGATCACCAGGTGTTCAGTCTTCGACAGATTTAGTTGTAGGTGGCGTTCCATCATCCATTTTGAGATATCATCGAGGCAGGCAAAGAGCCATGCTGAGACAGTGGGATCGTCTGGTGGGAGGGACGAATAGAGCTGGGTATCATCAGCATAGCAGGGGTAAGAAAAAATATGTGAGCAGATAGACCAAGGGAGTCGGTGTATATTGAGAAAAGTAGGGACCGAGTACAGATCCCTAATGGAAAGAAGGTGACATGTGGATTCTTTTCCTTGCCAAGCCACTCTGAATGATTACTCTGTGAGGGAGGACTCAAACCAGAGAAGTGCTGTACCTGAGATAACTAGTTTGGATGGGTTGGACAAGAGGATTTGGTGGTTCACTGTCTCAAAGGCTGCCAAAATGTCCAGCAAGATGATTGTTCTAGAACTTTGGATAGATAGAGTAATAGTGAGACCGGCCTGTATTTTTTGGTATGTAAGTTATATAAGTTGTATATTGTCTCCCTTATTATGTTTCTCAGTAAAAGAAAAAAAAGAAGATGGGATTTATGAAAAAATGTATACTTTTTTTCAGAAGCTTAACTAATGTGAAAGAAGAACAAATGGACATATTAACTAATTAATAACCTGCATGCATCTGCAAAATCACTAACTGCAGCCTAGCTTCTAAACAGTACAGCAGTATCCTCCACTGCCAAAAATATTTCTTGTTCAGAATCTGATTTCGCTGCTTGACCCATTGCACTCCCTTGAAAAAGGAACATCTTGAATTCGCTTTCACTATGTCTCCGTCGTTTATTTATGTTACAGATTTTTGGCCTAAATTCATGTAAATCGGTCAGCCACATCATTAAAACCAGTTACCAGTTTGAATGTTATGAAACAGCTGAGACAAACCATGAAAACATGCAGGCTAGCATTTCAGCATTTACTAAAGGTAAGTTAATCATTACCATTATCAAGTGCTGCAGATGTGAATGTAATGTTAACGTTACTTTCACCTGGTAGGCACAGGATGAGCAAGTTACAGCATTAGTAATGGGAAATGGACGCACTTATATAGCGCTTTTCTAGTCTTATGGTAGCTATGGTGATGCTAATGTGAGCAGGAAAGACATAGAGAGAGTGGTTCTGTTAAAACAGACAGAGTTTAGGAAATGACAATTGAATATTGAGGAGAGTCAGTCTGTTGTATTTACTGTTGTGCAAAGTGACATGGACGTTGTGTGTGTGAACCATCGAACACTGCCTTTTCCAGTAATGGTGACTCATGTAACCATGGTAACTGTACACAAAAAAGATAGCAACAGCTGTAGTCTCATAATGCTTAGAAAACATAAAACTGAAAAGCGTCATATGAGCTCTTTCTATCAGATATCTTTCTTTGATTGAGAAAGCCTCTTGCGTCACATGCTTCTTCAGATCATCTGCTGTGGCTTTCTAAATCTTCACATTTCTGGGAGAGTTCATCCATTTCAGAGTTTAGATGTAATACCTGTGGTTGGAGTGAACTCATTGTGTCTTAGCAGAAATTTGCTGACCTTTCTAGTTCTTTGCTATTATAATCATGTAAGATCAAGTTATTTTTAAGATTTGTGATGGAAGTTTTAAGTTAATCTTATGTGGCATTTATTACTTATTATTATCACTCAGTGAAAAAGTAATCATATTATTTTACTAATTACTCAACAGCAAATATAATTAGTAGAGGCAGTCATTACTGTTGTTACTGAGCACAGCTCTGTCAAAGGTGCCTTTAAACAACCACACACCTACATGTCACATCTATCGTATTTAACATGTGGTTTAACAAGCAGTCAGCCTATGTTTTGAAGATATTACTGACCATCAACAGCCAGCTTAATGTTAGCCCTGATGACTGCATGTATCAGCACACCAGAATTCCTGTCCAGCCAAATGGGTTAACTCTCCAATGTTCCAACTCTGATTATAACTAGGGATTCCTGAATGTAGGTTTACCATTGGCAAGCCAGCCAAGAACACATAGCATCACCCAAGGGTGACTCACACAGTCTCACAGAAGTCACAAAGAAGAGGTGTTATCAGCCAGAATAAGTGAAAACGCCTGTGTGTGTGTTGACCATGTGTGTGTATGGCTATTTCTTTTAAGTAAACTCCAAGCAAATTGTTCCCATATAGTAATTAACTGACTTAAAACACCACAGTATCTATTACTCTGCAAACCCTAGCCAAAGATGGGCCTGAAAAATAAAAACAAAAAGGAAAACAATCATGAAAAGAAGGCGTCTTTGAAGCTCTGGCCTGGTAAATAACTCACATGCTGGGGAATCTACTAATGGTATTGCAGACAACGAGAGAAACTTGGTATTACTAGCTATCCAGCCACTTCACGCAGAGCTTTATAAGACTTTAAAAGACATTTGTGCTAGAATTTATTCACAAATTAAAGACTTTATGGCCACCTTAAAACAGGAGATTATTAAACTGGAGACATACATTAATCGGAAAGTGGAGGCCTCTCTGGCAGCTTCTTCGACTAACACTGTGGCTATACAGGAGCTCAAAGTAGCAGTAGAGGCTAATAAGGATGCCAAAGCCCACCACAGCCCACCAGTGCTGTAACCTCTGAAATCAAATGCCTCTCAATTTTCATCTCCAAACTATCAGCGAAATCCCTGGATTTGGACAGTCAGTGTAAGAGAAAAAGGAGACTCTACACAAGGTGACCACCACAAAACAACTTATGTTTCAGGGGGAGCAGAGCCAAATCTTTCAAAACCTCACTGACCATCATTAAGTTTTGGATTATAGTTGTGCATTTAATGTGATTTTCTTTTCATATTTTCCTCACACCCACTTAGTGGGGACTTGTGAGTGACTGGACATACAGCACTTGCATACCAGAACAACAAAGTACCCTGCAGGAATCTCCTTCATAGAAGTCACTATTTTCAAAGCATGCACTAAGGAGGGAACTTTTCTCTGGTTCTCCACCAAGGATTGAGTAAGCCCTTTGTATTTCTGCTGTAACCTCTGTGCCCCCTAACTCAGAATATGCATTTTCAACCTCTATTTCAGTCCGTTCCTGCTCTTGGACTACTTTCTTGGTCATAGAGTTACCACACATGCAGCAAAAAATTCTGGATATGCAGTATAAGTGGCAAAACTGGAAACCTCATGAGATGTCCAAAATAAAAGGGTTCATCCTCTGAGGAGCATCAGTTTCCTCAAACTACCTATTGCCTTTGTTTCTTTCTAATATACAAATGGAAATTCTGGCTTGATGGTGACACTAAAGGAAGAGGTACATGGTGTTGTTTCTTGTAGTAAAGCTTGCTTTTTACCAGAGTATTGCACTGAACGAGAGCTGGTCAGATAGACTGAAGTTGCCATGGGCAATGTAAAAGGCATTTAAATGACTAATAAACTTTAATACACTACAATACAATTTGGTTTCCCGGCTATACTAAATACTTTTCTGCAGCCAGATTGACAGGTTAGCATTTGATATAAGACAGTTGATATTATAAGAAACTGCACAAATGAGGCTTTGAGGTTCATCAGGTCAATATTTAAGTTTGTCCAATTCTTTGCTTTATGATAAAATACCTGCAAAATACTGTCATTTCTATTAGTCTCACCTGTGCTCTGTTTTTAGTGCTAACTAGCAAATGTTATGCTTGCATGATAACACACTAAAGTAGTCTGTAAGTCTATAAAGATGCTGGTCATTAATTACATTAATGTAAAACTCAACATTACATAACATTACCTTATACGGTCCTCCTGAGAGCATTGAGGACACACCCCGTCACAGTAATGGTAACAGAATGGGTCGCCGTCAGCGATGCTCCATGTCCCTGCCCAGTCTGTCACATTAACAGCTGTGCTGCCTCCAGCGGTTGTCAGCTCATCCTCCTTGTTGCCGTTGTAGTTTCCACAGAGCCCAGCGACATTACCATAGTAACTGCTGGTGATGGACACCATGACAAGCGTGGACCAATCAAAAGTGACTTCAATGCCAATATCACTCTGGAGTATTCCTCTTATTCCAGCCTTTGTTATGGAGATGCTGCCTTCTTCTAGAAGGACAGGAAGTTCTGTCCTAATGCCATCCACCTAAAGACACAGGGAGAGAGACAGTTTGTGGTACTGAAATCAAATGTTTATTTGGCTGCCACAAAAGAAGGACTCAGACAAAAGTTATGATATATTAGGGATATTCTGCCTTGAAAATAAATTTCAGTAAAAGTGGTTGTCCATTTTTTGTCCAATTAAAAACATCAACAGGAAATTTTGAATTGTTTGTGAAAGAACTAAAGGAAAAGGCAAAAAGAGCATTTTATGCTATAAACCGATCAGTTCAGAAAAGATATCCTAATTCAAAACTACCCGAAAATATTTTAGGCAGTTATAAAACCAATCACACTATGTGATAGTGAAATATGGTATCCTCTCAGACAATGCACATTAGGATTATGTGTATTAGATGAACGTACTACAAACCACGTGCATGGCAGAATTAGATCTGCTCCCTCTGAACACTGCCCATTTAAAAAAAAAAAAGACTCCTCAAATTCTGACAACACCTTAAAACAAGTGACCCTCACCTTCACTACCTATCTTTAAAAGCGAGGAAACACACAAGGAGGAGTCCCGTCGGTCAGCTGATCCTGAAACTCAGTGACTCAAAGGACCATACCATTGGTTTTGCAAGTTTAAGCCAAATACCTACCTTCTGCTTACACTTTCCATTAGTGCCAGTCATTTCCCAAAACATGAGGCCATATTTGAACTTTTCTAATATTTTGCCCAATAGTTTTAAAAATTCAAAATTAAATGTTCACCCCCCTTTTCAGTGCTTTGCCTGCCAAAAGACACGTCCACATTTATAACTCACTGGTGGAAATATAAATTCTTTCTGTTCATTTTTGACCAAAACATTCTAAGAGAGTGTATCTCAAATTTTCCTCCTAACTAGTAGTAGTAGTGGGTAGTACTCTGGCTCAAACTGATATGATACAACAATCATTCCACAGAAATTGTAAAATGCACTTAAAAATTACAGCCAGTTTTGCATGAATTTCCTTTGGTTGCAAAATATGTGTATGTCTGCCACATCCAAAAAGAAAACATGAGTCTTCCTTGCTCTATGTTAGAGCAAGGAAGATTTTTTAAAAATCGATTTTATTTTTGCTTTCCTGTGAAAATCTAATAGTCAGTAATATGTAGTTGAGCTTTGGCAATAATGTAACACCAATATTCATCCAAATAAAGATTATTATTGGAGAGAGAAACTAAAACTGTATGTGAACTAGAGATGTCCCAATATGGATCAGTTTTGATCCGTATTGATCAGGAACAGTACTGGGACTGATCCAGATATATTTTAATGGATCAGTACTGGTTATAACAAAACCAATCAAAAAAACTTTTATTCTTCTCTAGTGTGTTTTTACCAACTCAGCGTGCTAATATTGCAGCCAGGCTTTACACAGAGCATTTTAGTCTGCTAGTCACAAATCTGTTACCTCTGCTCTCTCTCTCTGTCATTAGCTAAAGTGTACAAAAAAAAAAAAAAAAAAAAATCAGGTATAGTTGAGTGTTTCTGTGGTCCCGAGAAATCCAGCAGAGTGATTCGTCTTCTCTCCAGCAGACTTTCATTTATCAATGATTTAAGCTGATCACCTTCATAGTTTTTAATCAGGACCTTTAGTATTTGGATCGAGCAGCTCGCAAAAAATAAGGCGTGCCAAATTTACACGACTGCACATGTTGTGTCAGATTCATATTTGATCAACATTTAAGTGAACATAAGTATTGCATCGGACTCCGTATCAGGAGATACCCAATAACAAAGAACTTGATTAGGATATCCCTAAGTGGATTCAGATTTGTGAATATCTACAAAAATCTCTGAATGTGTACTCAGGTTCAGTACATATTCACCAATCTCAGTATGCTTTGGAGATCACATTCACTAATCTGGGTACATACTTGATTGAGATCCAGTTTTACAACTATCCACACACACATGTAAATGATATAGCTCTAAAATTTGACCCCAGATATATTTTTCTATATTACTGTGCCATTAGGTTTTCACCATCGATGCACTAGTTTTCACCCCAAACAACCTACCTAATGTGAGTTTTCCTGTTTTCCAAAACAATAATCCCAAGAAAATGCTGCAAAAAGTATGGTCACTCTGAAAAATCTGATGGATGTTCCCCATGAGGGATTCTAACTTTCGGTCCTGTCTTGTGCTCTGGTCACCTCATGCAAACATAGGTCAGGGGAAATGAAACCTGTAAATTGCCTGCCTGTAGTTGGTTGTCTGTGTGTATGTGTGTGTGTTACAATAGGATAAACTGATGCTTACTATGTAATAATACCTTTTTTTTTTTTAAATGTTCCCTTCCATTTATGATGAAATTGGGGGTTTCTGTACACATGGTTTGATTGTCTAGCTCCTTGTGCAACTGTACTTCATTCTTCTTGGAACTACCAAAATAGGACCCAAGTTAAAAAACAAAAAACAAACAAAACAAACATTTCATCTGAATTTCCTGACACTGTCAATGAAAAACAGTTAATCAGATTTTCTGTGTAATTAAGAAATGTGTACAAAAGGTTAGCAGTGTTTTCACAGTCCATGTTCTGAAGTAAGACCCACCAATATGATGCCTCTGTCACTACTTGGGATGGTTATACGGTGGCCCAACATCTCCACAGTGACTGAACGCACAAAAGAGCCTTCAGAGTTCCCACGGAGCTCATTCTTGGTGGTCACAGTTACCTCTGGCAGGGAGCGATCAAGACCTGCGTAGGAAAGAATAATTCATGTTAATGTTAGCAAAGCAATGGTGTATCAGCTTTTTGACAACTGCATGATATGTGTCATGCAGTCTTTTATTTAACAAACTGTGTGAGTTTTGTATATCCTGTAGCCAAGTCTTGGTTGATCTGTAAATTCCATTGCATAACTCAAAGCAGAGGACACAGTGCATCAAATTTTGTTTCAACCAATTTATAAACATTTAGATAAGAAAGTGTGGTATTACATTTTGCCTCGTCTGCCTTGTATCACTTTTTATAAAAGGCATGCTTATCATGGTACTTCCCCTTCCTTATATAAATAAATAAATAATTGATCACAAAAAAAGAGTACTAACTACATGAATAATTACATCAAGTATGAGGTTAATAAATATTGTGGTGAAACCCTTTCTCTTGCACACTTCAGCCTAATATGGGGTAATCACTTTTTACCACCAGGCAGAGCAGATGCAGGTTTCATGAGGTTGACTGAAAAAGGTTTAAAGACAATAGGGAACCTCCTGATTTGAGATAATGGGACCTTAATGTCATTTGAGGAATTGGTTGCCAGGTATGATTTCCCACATAAACATTTTTTAAATACACCTCAGATGAAAAACTTTATTAGATCATCTCAACATCAGTGTTTGTCGTTGCCAACGTTATCTATTATCCATTAGCTATTGCACCAGGCTGCAGGTACTGCAAAGAGAACTAAAAAAAAAAATCAACAGCAACATCTCTCCTCAGAAACAGTGTCTGGACTCTGGGTGATCCAGAGTACTATTTCTTCTGTTGTTCCAAGTAATTCTAAAGAAGATTGCTGACAGGTTGAGGTCTGTGGATAAATTAATCAAATCTGCTACGTGAACCCTAGCAGAGCAAACTTCTGACTTGGCATACAAATAGATATCTCTCTGTTAAGTAATTGCAAACCTGTAGTGTTTATTAGCATGTATGTGCAGGTTCCCTGGAATGAGTATTTCCATCCGTCAAATGTGGTGTAGTGTGGGTCACCGAAAGCCCAGCATAAGGCCTTAGAATCAGGCACACACACTCCTTGGCCTTCTGACACCTCACAGTGTTCCTTTACTCTGCACTCAACATCAGCACAAGGGTCTGGAACACACACACACACACACACACACACACACACACACACACACACACACACACACACACGAGTATAAGTATCAGTATTATTTACACATTACATAATTAAAACAAGTTGAGATGTTAAACTATTGGAGGTCAGATTTTCAGTTGTTAATTTTCCCCACAAAGTAACAACAGACTATCAAGCAGAGCAGAGCACAAACTTGCTCAGAAGTAGGCAGGGCTGCTTTCTGCACAACAGACAAACATAAAAGCAAAAATGCAAACATATTCACTTTTGACAAGGTAAGATACCATTTAAAGATCACAGTCACTCATTAAGAATAAGACCTGTGGAGTGGCAGCCAATTATTCCATCCCTGTTGCGACATTCCTCCCCCTCTTGGCAGCTTGTGGAATTGCAGCTGAAATGTCCAGACTGGCAGACACAGCGCTCTGAACAGTCCTCCAGTAATACTGATGTATCCGACTGAAATTAGTCACTTATGCATTAGAAGACACATAGAATTTCCATTTTCCATTTGCACATGACATCAATGTGTCCTATTTCTGATATGATCTTAGTTTGTTGAACATACTGTAGGTCACTCTTTTGAAAATGTTTTTACCATCTTAACTCAGGTTTATACAGTTAAATCAAAGAAACAATTACAATGGCGAGCTGATAGTTGCATGATGTTTATGTAACTTTTAAATGAACAAGAAATTCAGCAATTATTTAATTTTCACTGTAAAGAAACTTTTCTATAAAAGATAAAAACCACAAGCAATTAGTCAGTAGTAAGACTGTTGTATACTTGCAGGACAATTCAAGGATAGCTTTGCATTATCTGATGATCGCATATATACATTTCATTTGAAATATATACCTTTCAATAACCCCAATTTTTTTCACCGACGCCGTGCTATTTTTTGGAATTTTTGAATTCAAGAGCACTGTTTGTTCAGACTAACAACTAACAACCAGACTACATATTAGTAAACTATCATGAACTTATCTTCATTATGATGAAGAAGGTGATGTAGATGATGACAATAAAAATTACCTTATAATATTGGCCATCCACTACACAGCCACATTTCTCCACAGGAACACATTGGACTCCGTCAGACATGAGGCCTTCGTCACACTGGCACCCCTCCTGGCACACAGGGCAGGGCACTGACTGCTCCAGAGAGAAGCAGGTGGAGGAGCAAGAAGAGGAGCACAGCTCATAGTGACTTCCTGCTGGACACGTCACAGCTGCAAGGACGAACAAGGCCAGGACACTCAGTACAGAGAAGGTGTGTTGGGATTTCTGTTGCTTAAAAAGACAGATTCCGTGGCAACTTCTGATTTCAGGTTTCCCCTCTTTCTCTTTCTCTCTCTCTCAATCCAGCTGGTCGAGGCAGACAGCCGCCCGTCATGAGCCGGGTTCTGTTCAAGGTTTCTATGATCTACACCTGCTCTATATAAAAAGTGCCCTGAGTTTCATGATCTGCCCCTCTGTTCTGCTTGGCCCCTGCCTCCAGCTTCTTCTCATTGCTCCCAGGCCATGCTTCTCTCCTCATCTCCCTCTAACTGCGTTCTTTTAGTTACCCACCAGATGGCCTCTGACTTTCCTTCCTTTCCTCATTCATGTTATCATCAGCCCGTCACCTGAGCTCTGACCAGCCCACACCTCATCCACCAATCAGCTTTGCACTATATATATCGAGTCACATGCTTTGTTCCTTATTGGTTTGTCTGCTCAAGTTCCTGGTTTTGTTTCTTAGTGGTTTCCCTGTGTTCCTGCAGTTTTGTTACCTTTGCCTGTACCTGCTTGTGTTCCTGTAGCTTGTCATCTCGTCTGCTTATAAGCCAGCTTTTTCCCTATTAAAGTATCCTGGATTCTGCCTTTGGGTCCACTCTACCTGTGCTGTTTAGCCCATTGTGTCACTAAGATAACTTTTGTTATGATTTGGTACTATATAAATACAATTGACTTAACTTTCCACAGACCTCCAGTCAAGTTCTTACATTTGCATTTAATTATTATTTATTTAAGGATGAACACTATCAAGTAATGTGCTAATTATCTACTGTGAAGTCTGAGTATACTGTATACTAATGATGGAAAATTGTTGTCTTGAACTTGAGTCCAGCCCTCACTCTAAGGCAGATAGGTAAGTCTACCCATAGTAAACAGTACAAGATTTGGGTGTTTTTCGGCAAAATTGCCTTCTTCAAAAGCCTTCCCTGCAATGCACATATGCTGGCACCTACTGGCCTGACTACAATACGATACAAAACATTGCTCTCATTAAAGACAGCTCTCCTTTAATGCAGATGTTATTGTGGTAGCTGGTGATGATTTAGGTTAGTATACTTTGGCCCATAAAGTAATGTACATTTTGGGTCTGAAGAGAAAGCGATCACATTTGACTTATCTGTCCAAACACAAAGGTAATTTGAAATCAACTAATTCACACTTTAAAATGTAAAGAATTTATTAAAACCCAATAACATATGATTAAAACCTTTCCCAACCCTTACACTAAGCTTTCACCACTTACATTAGTAGAGTACAGCTGCCCCCCGCAAAGGTCAAAAAGATGACATACAAAACGATGGTGAAGTAGTTGGTTGTAGAAGATAAAACTAGTGAAAATAATAATTATCCACCAACAAACCCAAATATCTGCTGCACAGACAACTGTGCAAAAACCAAACATGTCTCTAAGAGATCCAGGAAGACCACACATCCCCTCTCGACATAAATGGTGAGGAGGTGGAGAGTGTCAAAGTCATCAAATTCCTGGGAATCCATATAACTAAAGATCTCTCATGGTCCCTTAACACCTGCCACCTGGTGAGGAAAGCTCAACAGAGGTTTTTTTTCCTGAGTAAAGGCCAAACTTCCATCTCATCTCTCCTTGTAAACTTTTACAGTAGCACCATAGCCACTATCCTCTGCCAATGTGCCATGGTTTGTTATGCCAGATGCACTGCCGAGAACCAAAAGGACTTGGTGTGGGTGGTAAATATGGCACAGAGGATTTTGGGAGCTCTGGTAGGAAAAATGTTTGCTAACTGTCTACACAAGAAGGCTAGCAACATCTGTAAGGACCCAACCCACCCAGGTCACAGTTTGTTAGTCTCCTTGCCATAGTTTTTGAGTTAGCCAAGAATGAAGAACTAACTCCAGAAAAACCAATTGATATAACAGATCATGTGAAATAACAGCAACAGATGAAAACAATGCATGGCATGTGCTGGCACAGCTAATGCTAGCCAGGCCGTACATGCTGAAATACAGGACATAGATTATCACAACTGCCACACAGCAATACCGGAACATTACATGATATAACACATGAGAAGGCTATCTGAACAGATGACAAGTTGTTCATAGACTCACTTCACATGAAAAACATGAAACAAAGCAAACTCAATACACTGTACAGATGCAAGATCTCTTTTGTTGTGTTTTCTATTTTGTGAAATAATTTCATCTGATATTGTTGTGTTTTGAACCTCAGGGCCACTGTACTAAACTGTGTGGGAGAATTAACACATCCAAAATAAGGGATGCACAACATTCAGAACCAGAGAGCATCAGCAAGTCAGATCCTACTTACGACAGAAGTCTTTGCTTCTCCATTTGCTTATCTTGGTGCCAGCTAGTTGACAGGCAGTAACATAGTTCTGGATGTGACGACACAGGATGTGCATGCCCCCTCTGCCTGTGGATATCTCCCTGTAAAGAAACTGTCATTTAATTATAGGAAACACCAGAACCAGTCTTAACATAGAAACTAATGTTTGCTGAAGGATTGTTCCATTTTATTACAATTTGGATCTTAATTTTGCAGTTAATTGCTGTTAATTAATTGCTGTGAACATCACTGCTCCAACACTCTGGTGGGTCAAAAAAACAAAAGCAGTCAGATGATAAAACAGCCAGTAGTTTATCAAGATTATCTAATCCACTTTGATTGCAGGTAAAAGTGAATGTGAGTACACCCAAAATGTCATTAATAATATCTCATTGTACAGAAAAACTGCATATGCAACTTCAGTATATACGGTAGGTCAAAGTTTGAAAAAGGAAGTTATGGTACCCCAAAGTGTTCTATATTTAATAAATAAAAAACAGACTATGTAATAAATAGTCATATGAATAAATTATGTAAAATCAATAAATGAAAAATGATTAATTTTTTTTCAAATAATTTAAGAGATGATTAAAACTTAACTTGTTATCTTATATTCATAATATTATAATGATTATTTCATATTAGAGACCAATATAATTTAGACAATTAATTCATATGATTATTTAATAATTTCTTGGTGTTCCAAAAAAATAGGTTTGTAAACTGCACAGTCTGGATAATAATTTTATAGTTAGCCTTTGTTTTCTCTTCCAAATAAGTTTGACTAACCTGGGAGTTAATGCAACCTGTCTGATCATCTGAGTCACCATGTTGATGGATCTTAGCAATTACCTTGGTGTGTACAGTGTTACTATTACAGATAAAATGATGGACAAAACTGCAAAAATTGTTGTAAATTGTAAAAGCGTGAAATATCCTTAAGCCTTGAAATATCATTTAATGCTTATTTCTCAGGAGTAAGCAATGACACCAGCTCACTGGCATGCCAACAGCAGTTCATGTCATGTCGGAGAGAAGGTATTGATGGGAAAGATACCCATGTTTACATCTTGCAAGTGTCCACATCATTGGACAGTTCAGGATCTTTTGTTACTGCTTCTCAGTCATTACTGGGGACTCTAGCGGTCATTAATCAATAAACACTTACAAAACAAAATAGCAAGACCCAAACATCACCTACTTTTCTTCAAAGATTTGTCATACTACCTACCAAGCAAATTGTTTGCTATAAAACACTATTAATAGCAAATGTAATTTGAACAAAGTGTAATAATGATTGAGTGCTGGTTGTTTTATTGCAAAGCTGGATGTGTGAGGGTTAAAAATACCATGCTTGTCCAGTATAGTGCTATATCCATTAAATTTCAGTGTTTCAATTACCTTTGACAGCAGACTTTGCCGGTACTTCCATACTTTTTAAGACTAAATCAGATACACCAGAGAAAAAAATATACTTTCTTAGTTGTAACTACGATTTGGATGCTGACATGAACACTATTTACAAGTATAAAACTGGTAATTAAGGTAACTCCGGCATGACATGAACGTGGCATAAATCAGTTTTTTTTCAACAAAATTCAGCGATTCAGCCACAACATTAAAACCAGTTAGCGGTTTTAATGTTGTGGCTGAACGGTGTTTACACACACACACACACACACACACACACACACACACACACACACACACACACACACACACACACACACACACACACACACACACACACACACACACACACACATATATATCCTTGCCTGACACAAGCATCATAGTAGAGAGTTGGGGGCACTGTTGAGTGGCACCCTGCAAATGGACCCCGCTGGGCTTTGATGATGTCACAGGCCTTTTTGGCTTCTGGGACCTTCTGTCCATCTGGCTCAGGGCAGGAACTGGCACCACAGCCTGTCTCACAGGAAGTGTTGTCTTTCTGTACTACCCAAGCTGCTACCACGTCTGCTGGCTTCTTACTGGCTGATGCCAGGTCATCAGACATTTCACCATTATAATTGCCACAGAGACCATGTGGTGAGCTGCGATAGGTAGATGGGATTTGCAAGAATACGCCTGCCACACTGTCATAGGTCAGCTTCAGATCAAAGTCAGTTTCAATGATGATGTTGATGCCATTTTGATGTGCTCGCACTTTTCCGTCAGCCAATGACACAGGAAGGGAGACTCTGATGTCATCAACCTGAGACATAGAAGAGAGTAGGCACAAAGACACACAAACACTGTTTTCAGATGAGCTGGTACTATATTAGCTCTGTCCCATTTCAGGAGCTGCTGCGTTCAGATCTGAAGGCTAGTGCATTTCCTCTAAAAATGAGCCAGTCCACACAGGATTCACCACAGGATCATTTCAAATTCCCATCTCGAGCCTCAGAATTCAAATGTAACCTGGCAGAATGTTCACAGAATGCAGTTTGGTTGCGTCAAGTTCAAGCACATAATCCCCCCTCAAAATAGCTCTACAACACCCACTGATTTGTTTCAGTGGTGGGAATGATACCTATTTATGTACATTGATAAAAAGAGATCAAGCACATTAAGATAAATGTTGTGGAAAATAGAAATATATTTGCAGAGCTCACCCATTATGAGTTAAAAGGGCAGGTAATTTCAAGCTAATTTCAAAAGATCTGTATTTCAACCAAATGGGAAATATAAAAGACTGAGTTATTTTCCATTCAGGGCCGAACATTATGTTCACAGAGCTGCCAGCTGAGGTTGAGTGTTTTAAATAGACTAAAGCAGTCCCTTGGTAGATTGTTGGATGATTTGGCCAAGAGGCCTCACTGTGTATTCTAATACTGGTTGGTTTTAATGCTGTTCTGTTGAAAACATTGATCATACTTTGTGGAATACACCTTACACTTGGTCAATACAAAAATGTGAGTCATACCTTGACTTCCCAAACAACCCCAGTCTCCATTGTAATTTCCATGTCATAAACCAGGAGCTCCACGCTGCGATAGACGTTACCATTCTTACTGGTTTGCTGTTGTACCAACACAGAGAAGGCTTTCATCCCTCCCTCCTTCTCCTCCAATTCTGACATCTTGAACCAACAGTTTCCCCACAAAGGATATGCCTAGAGGATGCGAGGGGGAGGGAGAGGTGGAGAGATTACAAGATGTTTAATATTTTATCAAAACTTCCACTGTGATTGTCTTAAAACTTACAGAAAACTTAATTAAGAATCATGGTTCTTTCGTGTCTGTGTTTAGGTATCAATGTGATATGTTAAGAAAACATTCAATGTATCACATCAAAAAGCTGCTAAAAATAATTCTGACGCCTGGCACCAGGATGGTGGGTACATTCTTGTTAGGTACAATTAAAATCCATAACCCTGAGAAAGTAATACAGGCAACAAAAAATACATGTGGCTTATGTAGCTGTACATACTACACAAACATCGCATACAGTATAAAGGTAACAAATGAATCTCAGGGGAATAAACTGTATGTTTGAGCAAGAGGAGCTTTCAACCTGAGCTGAAACACTGAATCTGAACTGAACTGAAACACTGGTTTCAATGTGTGCAAAATCCACAAACATGACAAACAAGGTGTTTAATATCACATGTTACATATTAGTATTATGTCCCAAGCTATAGCTGAACTTGTATAGGTAACAAACACACTTTAACACCATTTAACAACTTTTAGGAAAAACTCACCCATTACTGAGCTTCACAAATTTCCAACAATGAACCCAGCTTCAATGTACTGAATTTTTTTACCAGCCCAATTATTTTGCAGCTTACATATGTCCTTATCCTACTCTCTTGGAATTAACATTTTTCTACTGTCACAGTAATTCAACAAATGATTGTCAATCACACATCAATGGAGACATCAATGTAGAGCAGAGATCCATATTTGCATTGTTTTTCCCTGTGATGAACACTGCACAACAAAACCCAGCATCTGAACCAAGAAATAAGTATAATAAAAAGTAAAAAAAATAAAATAAAATGGAATGAATTTACAGCAACTGATGATGACAAGATCATCAGGCCTAGCAGAGAGTTAGATGACAAGATAGTGTTCTCATGTCTAAATTCAAAATATGAAGCTTCCACCAGCAGCCAGCTAATTTAGCTTAGCACAAAGACTAAAAACAGTGAGAAGCAGCTACCTTGGTAGCTAGCTTGTTTCCTTGTCCAAAGTCCAAAGGGACCAAATCTGCCTACAAGCACCTCTAAAGCTCATTAATTAACATGTTGTATTTCATTTGTTCAATCTGTACTAAAAACAAAGCATCAAAACAAAAAAATCTATTTTTAGGGGTTGTCATGTGCTGGACTATTTTTTGGCCAGGCAGAGTAACTTCCTGGAGTCTTTGCTGAGTGCAATGCAACTGCTCAGAGCCAAGAAATAAAAATTCCCCATTTACTTAAAACTAATCAGTAAAGTTAATGAAAAAGCAATGCTGCAATGAGAGTCCAAGGTGCACAGGTGAAATGCACAGGATAAGTATCGATTAAGGTTCAAGATCTGGTAAAACATAATAAAGACCCGTGTCCACCATGAGGGGAAGATACAGGCTATAAATGGCGTTAAAATAATTTTATGAAGCAGTTCCTCTAAACATTTTCTTGAATTCTCTTGGACCTAACTAATGTAACAAGGGTAAGAAAATGTCATGGCATTAAAATATTTTTCTTCCAAAATACACTTAAGTAAGAGTAAATCACAAGAGGATTCATTATTGAATAGAGGAGAAACAGCCAGACAACTTTGTTTAGTTTTCCTGCACAAATGGTGGTGCTGAGGTTTACATGACATCTACATGACACGCAAATTAGCACTGTTGACCAATAGCAAGCTGTCTTGACAGGGAGGGGAGGTTAGCTGAATTGGTGAACGACAGAATGCTGCTGGAAATGGAAGCAGCAGGAGGCTACTGAAGTGGGGCAAGAACAGTGAGTTACTGGCAACCCAGCACTGTTAACGGCAACAGCAACAAGTAGAGGGAGAATAGGCAAAGGAATAACAGAGAAGGTGGTGCTGGTAATGCAAACAGGCTGAGGTTGCTGAAACGAGGAGATTAGCTGAATATATGACTGGACATGCAGTGACTGTAACAGGAACAGCTGGAAGATTCTGAGTGTAATTGTAGATATCTGAAATTGCAATTTTACTAATCATAACAAAAACTGTGGAATATCCGTAATGACATTTTTACTAGGCACAATGTATTTTCGACATTCAAAATTACATTATTGATATCTGGAATTGTTTTTCATTTTGGATATCTGATTTTAAAATTATGACTCGCAACAATTGAATTGTAGATATCTGAAAGAGGATTTTTTCCT
Organism: Xiphias gladius; assembly: GCF_016859285.1. Taxonomy (NCBI): domain Eukaryota; kingdom Metazoa; phylum Chordata; class Actinopteri; order Istiophoriformes; family Xiphiidae; genus Xiphias; species Xiphias gladius. Next base: position 1,394,997 of record NC_053421.1, read on the forward strand.
AGTAAGAATTCTATTGCAGATATCCAGAATGTACATTCCCCTTCTCAAAAATGTAGTTCTGGATATCTAAAATTGAAAGCCCAATATACATGAATGGCAAAAGTGACGTCATTTTTCCTTGGAAGAATGACATTGTGGATATCGGAAATGTTATTTTTGACTAGGAAGAAGTGAATACAGATATCTGCAAGACACTGTACAGTATATCCAGTCTAGTGATTAAATGTTAAAACTGCTTGCGATTGGAGGACTGTTGTTTTATGTTGTATAATTGTATGTGACAAGATCAGACAAATGCTTGTGTTGTCTGAGCAATGACAGAGACTTGAATGACTGAATGTGTGTCACACTAAATGTGTTTTAATGTGATAAACAGTAGTAGGCTTTTCTTGTAAAACAGCAAGTGTTGACAACAAAAGTGACTCATTGCTGTTTTTCCTGTAAACAGATTTTTAACCTTTTCAGGTCAGGATTTATAACATTGCATGGATGAAAAGGTTAATCATTATATCCCTGACAAACTGTGGTGATGAAGAGCAGATCAGAAAACAATTAGGAGTGACAATGAATATTTACTTAAGTTTCATGATCAGATTTGAGAAAATGTACGTGTAACGACACGTATAGCTAATCTCTGCATTATAGATGATAATAGATTATAATAATTTTAATATAAAAATTATCTATAAAATTCTATAATACAATATTATTGAAAAAGATTAAATATGTTAATTTTGAAATTGATTTTTTTTTTTTTTTAAATATGCCCATCCCATTGTTACATGTTATCCTGGATAATATGCTTACTTTTGCCTTACTGAGAAAAACTTTACCTGTCCATCAAAGGATCTGACTGTTCTGACTCCACTCACAGAACAGGAACCAGAACTTCTGGGAGAACAAGAGGCGGAACCGTCTTTCACAACACACTCCTCGTTGGCTGAACATTTGAATTTAGGATCACATTGCAATTTTCCACCATCTGAACAGACGCAACGTGTGTTACAGGACTCTCCTGGATAGAACACCTGAAAAAAGAGGAGAGAGCAGATTAGAAATATCAGTAGTAAGTAAGTAGTGGCAGCAATATCTGTAACAGAAGCTGTAGTTGTAGCAGCATGAATTGCAAAAGTAGAGGTGGCATTTGATATATTATTGGTGATATGGTACCTGTCCATTTTGATAATATTGTCCTTCGTACTGACAGCCACACTCTGCTAGAGGTACACACTTGTCATGACTCAGCATGAATCCATCGTCACACACGCAGCCTTCTGTGCAGGGGGTACTGTCATCACAGCCCTTGGGGGGGGTGAGACCATTGCAGGTCAGCTGGCATGGGGGGGCGCACAGCTCATAGTGACTGTTGGCACCACATGATGGAGCTGGCAGAGTGACGCACAGAAATCAACGAATATAACATGCAGAGTGAAAATGTTCCTCGCAAACATAAACATGCCTATTAAATTTCTTGGGACTTTTGAGCTTTCATGATTCAAACATGTCGTAGAGTACGATATCAAGACGAATGGTAAAACAATAGAGGGCTAATCATTCATTAGCCAAGAACATTTAAGGAACATTTTCAGCGTACTCAGGAAAGAAGTTTTACGTTATATTCATCTCTATTTACATTTTAGTTCAGCGAGTACAGGGTCCAGTGATTGTACACAACACCAACAACAAAAGTCCTGTTCTCATCATGGAGTTGCCAGGTTAGTACATAGTCTTAATTCTCTTGGATGGATGGATGGATGGATTGACAGCGTAGTTCTCAATTCTCGCAACACAATGAGTGTTTGTGTGTGTGCATTTCTTACGACAAAACTGTTCAGTCCTCCAACTCTCCACTGTAGCTCCTGCCTCTTGACAAGAAGTGCTGTAAGCTGATAGGCTGTTGCATAGGGCAGAGGCATGGCCTTGGTACATACACAAATCAAAAACACAGTCTCTGAAGAAGGGGGTGTGGTCCAATTTACTGTGACACTGTCTGTATGGGCATAGAGAGAAAGAGGGCAAAGGCAGAGCAGTCACAGTGAGGGCACAGTCTGTAGAGACCATTTATTAAACAAAGAAAATAGACTGCACATGTTTAAGAACCCTTCAGTTTCTTGCCTGGACATTGATCCTATCTATCTATCTATCTATCTATCTATCTATCTATCTATCTATCTATCTATCTATCTATCTATCTATCTATCTATCTATCTATCTATCTATCTCTCTCTCTTGATATATATAGGTGTATATGGTTTATATTGTATATATTGTTTCTTGCCTAACCCAGTAAGAGGTTTATGTTAAATTGTTGTTGAAAAGAGAGGCATGCTGGACCTTGAATACTGTAGTACACAATTTTTTAATTTATTTTATTATCTGTGGCCAATTTTTTTTTAATAGGGAGGGATGGGACACAATAGCTCTTCCTTAACACTGATACATCCCCTGTTTTGTTTGTATTAAATACACAGGCCTTAGACACTCTTTTCCCTTAAAGTGAGACCATCTGACTTTTGCTTAACAGCAGCTCAGCAGCCTAAACAAGTTGTAATTATATAAAATCTGTTGCATTTAACTCCATTGATATCTGAGCAGTGAGGGGTAGTGTACTATTCTAATGGGAGGGAAACATTATTCAAAGGGGAACAGACTTAGACACAAGACCAGGGCAAAGAGGAAGGGAAACATGTCTTCAGAGACATTGAGGTGAAAAGACTTTCCTTTTCATGTTACTTTTGTGTTATCCCTTATCATGAACACTGGTCTGATTACCATGACCAAAAAAACCCATCTGAAGTTACAGCATTTGTGTGCTAAAATGTAGCCGCTAACAGCTAGCATTACTGACTGAGAGTAGCAACATGATTGCTCAGCCTCGGCAGGGGTGACAACTCAAGCCATTGCAACATGCAGTTTGTGAGTTACCAAACATATGAATATGTCCCACTAACATTACAATCCACATCATCTACATAAACTGCGGAAAATACAGTCTGATGGCTGTCTGATGTAAGTTAGCTCCGTCATACCTGACCAGTTTAGAAAAATAGGCTGTAGCAGCAAAAATTAAAAATAGGGTGGGTGTGGAAATCTAACCTAAAAAAGTGACATAGTTTTGCTTTGATGTTTTGCTTTAAAGTTATATAAAGGACATAATTAATCAGTATTTCCCAAACTTTTTTCCTGATGTACCGTGAAGTACCTCTTAATCGACACCACCTATCATGTTCCAAGTATGTTCATTTCAGTTTATTTTAAAATGGATTTTATTACGTATGATGTAACACTAAAAAGTGGAAATTGTTTCAATTAGTTTTTTTTTCATACAGTTGTTTGAACTATTGGTGTAATTAAGTTTGCAGTCGTACTACGACCACTTGGAGTTGACTTTATAAATCCCACAAGGGGAAATTTGCATCGTTACAGCAGCGGCAGTATTTAGACGAGAGTAGGTTTCAAGCATAGTTAAGAGAGAAAAAATATTTACTTCATAGAAAAATTATTTACATCACAGAAAAAATATTTACATAATCATTGTATATACAACTGTAATATTGCACATTGTTTACATGAATAATACTGCACATTGTTTACATAAAGTGTGGTATTGAATATATAAGCTAACTATTACAACTGTTTATCAATCAATTTAAGGTGATTGTTTATTTATTTAGTTACTAATTATGTCAGATGTCTAGCTTACTGTTCTTTAATCCTTCATTCAATCCAATTATTTTCTCTTCTCTGCTACATTGCTAGCCAGCTTTCATGCTCTCTGAATGGCAACATGTGGCTAAAGGCATTGTAAGTAAGTGACTTCATGGGAGGCGTGTACTGTGCAGTCAGCCTAATTTAGTGAGCAGCTTATGGGTTATTGTGAAAGTTAATTTGATAAAGACCAGCATCACGACAATTTGTAATGCCATTTGGATGGTTATTTTCATCCTAGACACAAATATGTGGATATATATTTTTAATTAAATCACAATTTCTTTTCTTTTCTTTTCTTTTTTTTTTACCCAGTTGAACTGGTCCTCAATTTTTCCATGGACCCCCTGGCAACTGTTTAAGTACCTACCTGAAAGGCCCACTCTTGTCAGCTATGATTCCACAGTAGCGCCTCTGTTGGTAACGCACTAGCAGAGCAGGCTCACAGTCAGGACATTTGCCTCCAGGACAGTCACTAGTGCAGCCAGGGTCTTCTCCTATCTGGGTTCAATGACATATAGACATATTAACTGTGTAAAATTTGCAGTGGTTATTTAGTTTAAGAAATAAGTAAAATGTAAAATGTAATGTAAACATGTTGACTGATAATATGAGTTGAAGGGATAGGTTCATATTTTTCAAGTGTGTCTTAACGCAATATGCACATGCTCATAAGGACAGTGGAAAAATTTTTGCTTGCTGGCCACAAAGAGATCTTTCTTGAAGCAATTTCAATGTAAATGATTGGCAACAAAATCCACAATCACGCTGACTGTCCTGAAAATATTATGCTGAATCTTTATGTAAATTACTTGGATTGCCAATTGTTATTTTGTATTATTTGGATGGGACAGGGCGCAAGCAAGTGAGAAAGACAGCAGAGAGACGAAGCAGGAGAGACAGAACCTATTTATTGTGATCTGTGTTTTTATCAATAACCATTTAAACCTTGAGTCTCAACTAATACACACCTTCCAGCTTTTTCCAAAGGCATGAATGTGTTTGGCCTTGGTGCCATCAGGTTTCAGCAAGTCATCACCAGGTTTTCCATTGTAATTTCCACACAAGCCTGATAAAGAGATACAGGCAAAAGCCACAGCAGTTACACATTTGATAAACAGTTAAGTTGCATTCCTGCAATGTTTTTGAATCATGAAAATAATTTGAATCTTTGACAGATGGTGACATTTGTGCCATTCATTCTACTCTCGATGAACCATAATGAAAAAGTGAAAACATTTTTTTTTTCACAGACGTTTCCCATCCAATCTGATGGAGCTTGAGAGAATCTGCCAGGAAGAGTGAGATAAACTGCCCAAATCCAGGTGTGCAAGGCTTGTAGAGACTTAACCAAGAAGACTCACCGCTGTAATTGTTGCCAAAGAGGTTTCCACAAAGTACTGAATTAAGGATCTTAATACTTTTGTAAATCAGAAGAAGAAATGTGGTTGTTCTCATTTGGCAATTTTCAAAACATCAAAAGGGCCTGTATAATGAAGCAAGTCTGTTTCTCTTTGGGTTACCTGGCTTCACTGAGCCTAACACTGGTGATCCTTGAGAACCGCTATTTACCATTTAAATGTGTTCACGTAAAAGAGGAGTTCTTAATTACAAGCAGCAACATCAGAACCATGTGTGGAGTACTTAATAGGAGATGAGATGAAACTGTGATACCCACAGGGAAAAAATGTTATTGTGGTGACAAGAATTATGAACAAAGTATTTTGAATATGTGATACAAATAAAAAAAAAAGTTAAAGGGAAGGAGACTGTTTTCTGTTACTGAAGCAGAGAGGAGAGGAGGAGAAAAGTTACATTTGTCCTTTACTGGGAGCTAGACCAGTGTCTGTATTGTAATAAAATACAACAGGGGGCATATTTATTTCCAACTAAAGTTGCCTCATGTTTGCCTGAGCTGCAGTGATGGAATAAGAGTGTAAATGATTTCAGATATGGGCTGTTGACAGGTTTCTGATCTGATCCTCTGAATTTGAAATTCTACGGAGCGGGTTAGCCATGCAGCATAGGTTACCATGGTGATTCATGTTGCTTTACCCTAGTTAAAACTGAGCAAGCTTTGTGGTACTGGAAAACCTGAGTTTAGCACAAAGATAACTGGGTTATACACTGTTCTTGCTTTGTGACACAGGTCCCAGTATTTAAATTGCTGTCATAAATGATTAAGTATGGGGACCTGAGACATATGGTTAGATAGAAAGGTATTTCTTTGCATGTTTGTTTTCTTTATAACCACAGTGCTGCTGTCATATGTTCATAGCATACAGCCAACTTACCAGTTGTGGCAGCAGAGTATGAACTGGGTAAAGTCAGGCCGACATGGCTGTTCCAGTTGAACCTGAGCGTCAAACCAAAATATGTTGTCACAATGCCAAAGTAGCCATTCCGGAACAAGGAAAGCTTGCCATCTTCCACGGAGTAAGGCAGGTTGACTGATCGACTGTTTACCTGAGTGGGGTGTGGGGTTGATGGGGTTGGAAGGGGGGTTTCAGTGTTACAGCATTATCAAAAATGGCCTTCTATACAGTAAGAATCATTGTGTAGCAGCTTGAGCCATTGCTTATCTGTTATTTTACACTTTACCTCTGCATCACCATATTTAAGCCTTCTACAGTGGTACTGATAGTATATAAGCTACGTATATTCAGAACGTGAGCAACAAATGTTACATATTATGAGCTTTAAAGATTAAACATCAATAATGATGAATCCTAACTTTCTCTATGCTTTCCCTACTGGCAGCAGTGGCCTACTGTAACTACACGAAATTAGTTATACATCTGAAATCTGCTGAGGAGAACTACAGGTAAATACTGTAGGCAGACTGATCTTACCAGTATTTTCCCCGGGCTGGCACGACTCATGCTGATAGTGAAGTTACCAAAGACAGTAAGTGAAACTGACTTGGTGTACGACACAGCCTTGTTACGGCCTCTGTTCTCATTTTGGACCAGTACCTGGAATGGGACCAGGCTTTTGTCTGAACTCTTGGTGTGTTGAGACAGAATATAGGTACAGGTGCCCTGGAAATCAAACCGGTGATTGTCAAAGCTCCGGTAGTGGGGGTCTCCAGTGCCCTTGCATGTGGCATAGGATGCTGGGTAGCAGTCCCTAACACCCCCCTTCAAGACACAGTGCTCAGTCTTCTTACAGGTAAATGATGTACACTTCACCAGAAGGAGAAAACGGGAGAGAACAGAATATCAGATCACAGTGAAAACGATAAAAACAAGAACAGAAAAAGATAAAAGACTACTGATCGATAAACACTTACTGATGAGAGAATGTGTATACTGCTTTTCATCTTTATATTCTATATTAATTTTACTTACATTTTATTCATTATCACAACAGAAAATGTACCATCAAATGCAAAACAAATAAAAAAGTGAGAGAGGCAAAAGAGGGGAGATCTACAGTATAGAAAAAAATAAAAAAATTTTTAAGGGTACATGACTCAAAAAATATTAGTGTAATTATATGGTGAACCTATCTGTCTAATCTAGGACTAGATATAAATATTTACATTTTATCATTATGTATATAATGGCTGCTACTATTGTTACCTTTTTGTTTGATAATTCAAAATGTATTGTCTTTTAACTTGTGTTTCTCTTTTAACTGAGAGAAGTTTATGATCTCTCCCTGCTCCATAATTTGGGAAATTGTTCAAATGTTATGCTGTTGCCAGACTTTATTTATCAGAGGATTCCCTGCAGCTTCAAAGAGGAGATTATTCCATATTGGGCAAGATTCTAAAATAGATCCTGTGATTCTGAACGTTTTTTAAACTCTTTAAACAATTTCAAATGAAAGTTTTATTAAACTTTGAGTCCAGTCTTTGTATGGTTAATCCTGTTTTTTCCCTTTCCACAGAAATGTAGAAAACAATTTATCTTCTATATTCAAGATCTCAACTCTACCCCATAAGGATAAAGGAAGGCTGGACCATCTATTAAGATCTTCCTCTATGGATTATAGCAAAAGTGGGGCATTCAAGTAAAATACTACATTCCCAGGAGCTTTAATAGTCACAGTTAAATATCTCATTCCCTCAGGTTTCTGGATAAAGGAGAATTTATTAAGGTCGTTAGTGTGTATGCAGCAATTCAAAGGCATTGCCTCAAATTTAGACCAGTTTATCCAATTTATAACCAGAAAGACAGCTAAAAGATTTGATAACTTCTTAGACTTTGGATATAGAGTCTAGGGGACTGGAAAAAGTCAACAAAATATTGTCTGCATACATGCTGAGCTTGGACTCATGATCAGCTATTTTTTATGCCTGTAACACATATTTTTGCAGATGCCACATGATGGATGTCCTAAGGCCACTATGACCAGAAAGGGAGTTGAAAGGATGATGACAGTATACCATTACTTTTAACTATTGACCCTGGTTCATGATACAAAGCTTTTATCTAGTCTAAGGACCTAGGGCCAAAACTGAATCTTGAGAAAGTTAAGAATAAATAGGGCCATTCTGTACAATCAAATGCTTTCTCAGCATCTGGTGATATTTCCACACCTGGATGCTGAGAATGGGATGCTGAAATATGGGATACACACAAACACTAACCTTGGCTTTCCCATTAAGGCACTGACACCTGGTGGTGCAAGTGTTATCACCCCAAAAAGTGGTGGTTGAGGGGTAATATCTGCCCTGATACTGACATCCACAGCTAGATTTAGGGACACATCTGAAACACACAGACAAACACACACACACACACACACACACAGATTATTTAATCTACAGTACACCATACACAGGAAACAGACAGCCAAGACTGTGTTTTTGTCTTTTATGGTTTAACCAGCTACTTAGTTAATCATGCTAATTAGCAGATCGATTACTTGTTGATGGCTTCTGTTATTGACCAGAAATGTTTTAGGTCTATTTTTAAAAGTGACTTCTATCGCTTATTTCAGGCAGGTTGTTCTCCTGAGTAGTTAAAAAACTGTGTTCATGCATTAGCTCTTGTAACTCAAATTACACGAGTGATTCTCAAGAGCCATCTAAAAGTCACATGGATTTTTTTTACTGAACAACTTTTGTGTGTTCAATGCATTGCCTCTGATCCATATTTCTCTCAGAGGACTGTGCTCTGACAGTCACTACAGCCACTGCCGGTGACCACGGAGCGATGGTGTGACGGCTGTTTTGCAATGGTCATGATGTAGTCAGGTGTGTATCACTATCATTGCATCTAATGATAACATAACAAGTGGTATGCTACTTAGTTTTTTACACTGTGTTATGAGTGTTTGCTGCTCTGGCTGTGATTGTGACAGGCTGTTGCTCTGTGATTATTGGGCATTGCTTTTGCTAAAATGCTAAAATGAATGGTAGCAGCAGTGGTTATGGCTTTGGCTGTAATGATGACCATTTTAATGGGTGACACACCATCCGGGTGGTTGTTTATGTGGATGGTTGTGTTGGTGGTTGTGTTGGTGCTTAATCTACTAATCAACTTCGCTGATGTATGATAACATATTTGTCACACCTGATAAAGCACCGCACTTCACATTCTGGCTGGAGTGTCTGGCTTTATACTTTCTGGATTTAATGTCATGTTTTAAAGGGTGGCCTTTGCTTCAGCCACAGCCACAGCCATAGCAATGGTTATAGAAACAACCACAGCTACAGTTGAAGAAATAACCACAGCCATAGCCACAATCACAGCCCCAGCCATCACTGCAGCAACAGCTGTGGTCGTAGCTTGCTGTGATCAGTGTCTGTGGCTACCATGGGAGTTTGTCCACCGCCTGAAAATATGGAACAGTGGGAAAGCAAGAAAAAAATCTACAATGACATGAATAACACTTTGGAGGCCAAAATGTACAGAACATGTATAATACACTCCTAGTACATTTCCACTGCCTCAAAACCATGGACTCAGAACCATACACATTTTAGCCCATTTACTACAAATCAGATGTACTTTACGGTACTGCTACCTATTTTCTAAAGTATAGTGTTTGTTAGGTCTCTATGAGAGAGCAAGTTTCAAGTCAATTACAGTGGGACACCAAAATTAAACTATTCAAACGTATGTCCTATTTGTATGAATATGGGATAAAAGAATCCTGACAAAATTTTGTTTTTCAAGCATAAAAGTCACCAGATACTTAATTTCTAATGGCTGTTTGGCAGAACTATTAACTAACTATTACTATTACCATAAAGCGTCTGTTCCTTTATGAACCAGTTTTATGTTGACATAGTAGTAGCATCGTTAATGTTACCTGTCTCCACTAAGCACAAATCCTTTGTTGCACTGGCATCCCTCCACACAGGGGCCTTTACATTGCTCTTCACTGTCCAGGGTAACACAGGAAGCAGGGCAGGGTGAACCACATGCCTCATAGTGGCTACCTGCTGGGCAGGAAAGGACTGGGGAAGGGGAGATTGGAGATCATCAGAATTATGTTTTGAACCTAATATTCAGTGAAAACCAATACTCTTAGTCTAAACCAATAAAGAAACACAAAATATAATAAATAAAATCACAATACATACAATTATTAAAGACAATCAATATTTTTGTATTAGTTTTAATTGATTGGAACACTATATTTATTCAATATATCCATTTTCCATCACATTTATGTTCCCATTCTGTAGTTTTTATTTCCATAGGTAACAAATAAAAAAAGTGACTGTAAACTCAGTAGATGTTCACAGTGTGAACTAAATGTAACATGGCTTTTGACCATGACACCAGCATGGCTGGAGGTGGTGGAAAAAAAACAAACAAACATTTTTATTGTGACAAATACCCTTTAGGGGTCACAGCAAATATTGATTTTTTTTTTTGTATTAAGTTAATTGATAAATAAAAACTATTCATGGCATTATGTGGCTATTGCTGCCTCACTTTACTTTTAGTGCCTAAAGCTTTTGTACAGTTCGGTATATCCAGTATACTGCAGAAAATACCAATATACTGTGTTTGCTTTTTATAAACGGTAAAATACACCCAAATACACGGGGTCTTAAGTGGCCTCTAAGGGGCCTCTAACAACAAAACACATAGTGAAAAACTTCAACAACTCTAACATGACGTGTGTGGCCTCAGTGACTTGAGTAATAAACAACCCTGCAGAGGCAAAATGCCTGGGACTCCCCACCAGTCTGTCAGATCTGAAGACAGTAAAAACTGAAATAAAAGATTAGAGCTTGCAAAGTCAACTGCATTCACAGTTACCATGACAGACTACTTAGATTAGGGTGTGCCCCCTGGTGTGGAAAGGATTCTTAGTAGATGATAATAACTTTACTGTAGAGGAGTCATATTTCCGTATTTCCTTATCCTTATTTTCAGATATGGGATGATTGTATCTTGACAGATATCTGTCAGCAGATGGAAGTAAATATTAGTTTGTCTGGAGGCTGATGGAGCTAAGTCGTAAACTGAAATTTACTACTTCTTTGTGACTGTGATTACGTTCATGATATCAGTAGCTGAGTGGAAGAGGACAGTTAATATTTATTCAGCTGCAGCTTTTCAGTCATTTACGATTTGATTTGCCCTTGCTTTTATTGTATGGACGTTTTTATTGGAATTTATTAATTGTTACTCATAGCAGACAATCCACAAATGCTTAACATGATCAACTAATATTTCACTACTCACAAACAAGGAAATTTGCAAATTTACAAATTTACATGTTTGTGGATCCGTTTATACATGTGGAATGGGTTTGCATATTTGTAGATCGCTTCCTGTCAGTTTGTGGGCAACGTGACATTTGTGACCCCCCCCCCTATTTGTTTGTGGATTTTTATCCAATTTTTTTTCTACAGCTGATTTGTAGAAAAAAAATCCACAAATGTGAGGTGATGTTACTAGCTACACCAGCAGGTGGCAACATTCCCTCACATGAGCTGACGGAACTAGTCAGAATGAAGCATTAGCTAAGAGTAAGGCTTGGATATGATATAGGAAATGTATGTATACATTTCACAATAACTGGTCATTTGCACTATAACTGGAATAACCAATCAATTCAATAGCCTATATTGACCTCTGCCAGGTGATCAGTAAATGTTTTGGTTCCATAGTGATGGAATCACAAGTAGGAAAGTTGGCCTAATCAATGCAAAAATGATCATTATCCTTGTCACAGTAATTTAAAGACTAAATGCTTTGTAAGAAATGCTGTCACTGGTATGTTTCTGCTAGATGATTATGGGAAGGATCTGACTTGTGGATTTTCTCTGGGATATCACTGACCCTTTCATCCCTGTCTTTCTCCCCGTCTTCTCAACAGCACCTTGGCCTCATCTCTCCTGTCCCAGCTGTTACCATCACTGGACTCCAAGCACTATTTGTTCAGTCTTTGGTATTAACATATAATTCACTTGTAATGAATACATTAAATTGCAAATTGCAAAATTGCAAATACTAGCCTAGTTCATATTGAATTACTTTTTATAAGTAAAAATAAATACTACTTTATCAAAATTCACTTAAAGTTTATTCAAACAGTGTACCTAATAGTGTATCATACGAAATTCAAAATGCAGTACTATTGTATTAATTTGCATTATACTTAGTAAAATAGATATTTGTATTACACACACTGGTATGTTCTGTCGAGAGTTTTAAAGAAAGCTTTGTAAGACCATATAAAGTACATTTTCACATGTAAACCATAAAGCCCACCTCAGAATCCTGCATTTCAATGTACTTGTAGCACATTTTTATATAAATTAGATTAAGGTGTCCTTAAAAGTATTGCACTTGTACACTTTTTGGCATTAAAAAGTATTACACTTTTAAATAAATACATTAAAGTAAAACTATGAAGGTATTGCATATTAATGTACTTATTATAAGAGTATGAAGTACAACAATTAAAGTACACTTTAAGGCAGTACATTAAAACACAAAGGAAATTTACCCTTTTCCTATTTAAATTTAATACAAAATTTAAAACAAAACATAATAATGTGCTTTAAAGTGCTATATGTAAGTATTTGCTCTCATTACATAGCCAACGTTAGCATTAACAGCTGTCTACTTACCAGTCTAGAAGAAACATTACAAATTCAGCAATTTCAGGAACTTCATTCCGTTACCAAGAGCTGTCTCCAGCGGTGCAAAGCAGCGCCAATGTTAACTTTTGTTTTGCCTCTATATCTATCAGTTCTTCTTCTACTGCAGTTAGTATGCGAACCAGTTAGCCCCAGCCCGTCCTGTCTCCTAATACTACATGATAATGAGTCACTGTAGCATTCATTCTGCCCTCAGTCCAACATGAGAGGATGAAGAAGAAGCGCTGCCGAGAGGACTTATTCTAACCTCTTGTCTTGTAAATACAACTATGGCTGAAGCTTTTGGCAAGCCACCATTATCACCACCACCTGCTCCCGGCTAGAAACCACATTTGGCAGCAGGGAAAACTTACATATAGCTCCTTTATTGCTGTTCTTTAACATTTCAATTGAATTGAATTGTATTTTATTTTTACTAGTGGAAACTTGAGGACGAATCAACTCTGGTCGAAGCAGAGATCGGTAGGTGGGTGCGCGATATGAGCCCAAACATAGCGTTTTTACTTTTTTATTGTTTTTTTTAAATGTTGTCAAAACCTAAAGACCAATTTGGGCTACAATTTGACCCAAATTTGTCAGCTGTAACCCTGAGGTGTTATATCATGCCCGTCATGCACTAGGGACTGGACAGATTCCGCTGTCTCCAAATACATATCAACACCATTACAGTCTGAGTCTTGGATAGCCACTGTCCTCCCAGTCAATGTCCTCAGTGTAGGTGTCCTGCAAATTTGAGTACACGGACAGTCAGCTAAGGTTACATTATAATACAGAATAAAATACAGTGGTCATATGGAAAAATGTTCTAAAACTGAAATTGCAGTTTTGTTCTGAAAAAGTAATAGTTAAAACAAAGTTTAGTTAAAAGTAGGCTTGATTTTGATGACTTCCTTTTCCATTTTTGGCTTGCTCAGTTATTAAGAGCAATAATATGTGCACTTCTTACATTACAACGTTAACATGGAATGAGATGTTGGCGCATCCATCTTTGATGTAACCAATATTATTGTAGCTTTGCATATGAGCAGTCGAACAGCTATACAATCTTTTCTTGGGAGAAATTGAGGGAAAGACCCTCATTTACAATGTTGCCGAGATTACAAGGCGGCATTACAGTGTAAAAGAAAATGTTGAACAACTATTAAAAACAGAAACTTGCATTTCAACATGGGAGCTTTAATACACTGCAGTCAAGTGAGCCGTGTCTTGCAAAACTATGGTCTTACCAGCTTATCTTTATATTGTGCTGGGCCCCTAATGGTTAAGCAACAGTTGTTGAAGGAATGTAAGTAGCTGAAGTATTAGCTGTTGTACTAATAGTAACTTTTTGGAGGTAAAGTAATAGCAGCAGTAGTAGTACTTTCATATTACTATAATTGTAGTGTATTAGTAGTGATTTTTGTGTAAAAACAGTATGCCACACTGTAGTTAAACTCAAGAAAAGTTGAGTATAGTTTGTCTTTTCTTCCATTCGACATTCACAAGGTTTGGTCTGATTGGGTAAGCAAGCACTAAACACCACACTCACCTGGAAATGACTATGATGAACCTGATCCTGAATCACGACTGCTGGGTTAAATAAAGATGCTCCACTTTGTCTGTCACCTCCTGGTTGAAGCCAGGCTGCTGTCCGTCTGCTTGTTGTCTCCTTTTGTACAGATGCGGATTCTAAGGTAGACTATTGTTTTAGCCTTCTTCTTGTACAGTTCCGTTAGCTCATGTGAGGGAATGTTTCTACCTGCTGGTTTAGCTAGAAACTGCACCTCACATTTGTGGATTTTTTCTACAGATCAGCTACAGTACGAATGGGACAAAAATCCGCAAACAAAAAGGAGAGAAATCACAAATTTCACGCGGCCGACAAACTGAAGGGAAGCGATCCACACATGTGCAAAACCTAACCCTCACATGTACAAATGAAGCCACAAATGTGTAAGTGTTTACAGAGTAAGTTATGCGTATTTGCAAATTGCTCCGTATTTTTGTGTCAATGACTTCACACAACACAATTTAAAAAAAATATGTCTGTGTATAGTCAAATATTTGTTGATCAAATTTGTGCCAAATGACACTGTGATGAAACTAGAGGCCCTTATGTTTTGGTTGTGCATCATGTTTTATTATTAGTTATAGTACTTGCAGTTGTTCATTGTGCAAAGGAATAATATTTTTGCTTAGTGACTTACAACACTTAGAAACCATTCTCCACTCAGGGCTGACTTTCACTCCTTCTGTCAGACAGGCATCATCATAACTCTTCAGGTTATCACAGAGAACTTGTCTTGCACCTGGACAAACACACAGTCACATTAACACATTATTACTTAGAGGAACTCTGAAAATGACAACATATATCCTGACATAGTGAATCATCAAAGACTTCTTTTTGCAATAAGTCTGGGCCCCTTGTGGATCCCCTAAAATGCAGTGGGGTTTTTTCTCAGGAACCAAAGCAGGCAAAGCCAGACAACATACAAAATGCAGCCACATCTTCCCCATTTTTGCAGTTTTCTGAAATGACTGAAAAGTGCCCCCTCTGGATTGTAATGGCTGGTAAATGTCAGTCAGTGTGTGTGGTCAAACATGATATTGCAGCCTGACCAAAGTTTACCAAAGTGATGAGTATCTAAAAATAAGATGCAGTCACTGTCATGCCACTGCGAAACTGTACAAGCTCTTGGGAAAACACACATGACTTTTGAACCAAAACTAACAGCCGAAAGTTAACTGAGGGAGTTAGCGTTTGTCTAGTGTCGCTAAAAAAATCCGCCCTTGTGTTTCAGTTTGATTGTAGCATTTGATGAGAACTGACCACCACAGCTACACATGCAGTGGGACATACTAATACTTCATCTCCTTGAAAAAAAGAGAATTGTCTTTAATGTGAAATAAAGCGAGTCAAATACATCCTCCCTCTCTCCCTCTCTCTCTCTTTCTCTAATGTATTAAATTCCTTAACAAGAACATAGCAAAGAGGTGGTGCTGTGTCCTGTAGACTGTTTGCCTGGATATTGAAGCTGTTGTTGCAGTGACAGTACAACACAACAGCCTCAGTTTCTGGGCTACAGGACATGATATGACTTGCTTGTGTCTGTGCAGTTACAGAGACAGAGCTGCATGGCTTAGATTAATTTGGAATTTCTTCAGTTTTTCATTCATTGGTTTCTTCAGTATGTTATACATAGAGATGAGTGTGAAAGTCATGTATCTGATATAAGCTTTGATACTATGGACGTCAACATGAACTTTTAGATCTGCGAATGTTTTTGCAAACCTTTAGTATTCATTAGCCTACTGATCTCTACCTGTATCAGAGTATAATATTTGTAGTATTGTATTCATTTTTGTATTCAAAGAAAATACATACAAAACACATATCTATGATGTGCATTATTTATTTCTGATGTGAATATCTAACAGTTCGCCAATTGAATGTTAATTCAATTACACCACAGTGGAATTGTAATAATAAAAAGGGTTAGGGTTAGGAAAATTGATAAATTTGCTGGTAAAAGGACATATTGTCGTACTTTACACTTCATACTTTAAACAGTCTGTCTTTGCATCTGAATCACTCCACTTCTAAAATCAGTGCTTCTGAGGTAATTTTACTGGCCCCTCTAAAACAACAGCTGCCCCAGTCTGGCCCCTGTGGTTTAAATGCACTAGAACCGCTACTTCTTTCAGCATGAACCACTGTATAATCATGCATTGAATTTCAATCAATCACATTTTCTCTGTGGGCGGATTGCCCTACACCACCCTCAAATCCTAAAACACCACTTCACCACACATAGGACTGTGCTTCATCTTAGGCCAGTGGCAGTGACACCATTTTTTTTTTTTAAATATTGCTTGGCCAGGTTAGCTCCTTGAACCTCTGGGCTATGAAACATAAGCTATGGGGGTTTAATTGATGGTGCCTGCCTGATGTGGTGCTGGACAACAAGCTGAATTTTTACATAAAACTGTTGCCTCTTGCAGTGTGAAGCTATAGGTTGAATTCCATGTAGTGAAAAAATGCAACTGAATTGTGAACATCTTCAATTACTGGCTTACCTTTGTTTACACAGACATCATAGACACAATTGTCCAGGTAGATAGTGGGGTCAACATTTTTGTGGCAGGCTGAAAATGGTCCATCTGCCTTTGTAAGAATCCCACAGAGTTTGGGGTGGCGGAAGTGGGCCTGCTGCTGTTGTGAACAGTGGGCACAGCGACCAGCACATTTATCATGACAGAACAGATCAGAATCTTTCACCTTCCAATGCTGGATCATCTTCAGCACAGCAGAAAGACGGGAGCCTGCAAAACACAAAAAGCAAACTGCTGTTTGAATTGAAAACCTTTTGATGAAAATTTGGACTTCTGGGTGAGTGAGCAATTTAATAGGTGGTTTTCAGCCAAGCTCAAAACTTCGGAACAAAGGTATTTTAGCATAATGTCTTTTCAACCTAAAAACTTCCAAAGTTGTGTGTTTGGGAGTCGTGATGTCCAACATGAGTGGAAAATGCAGCTAGTTTGTCAATGACTTGAAAGTGAAGGTGATTTTGGGTGCAATCAAACTGCTCAGAGGGTTGTTTACATTTAAATTGAGATCTGTTTTTGAGACCAAAATGGCAGCTATTAAACTGAAATAAAGGTGGTCAGGTCAAAGCCTTTATTCTCAATGGTAGACCTATTCAGTAATGTTAGTCAACCAATTTTGCATAAATTGCTGATCCTCTTGACACATTTCTTCTCTTACTTCACAGCTATCCAGCTAAAATAGCAATTCTTCTGTTACCACTAAGACGAAATGTGTTGTGTAGTTTATTTTAAGACCATCTCCTCTTCGTAGAGGTCTACGTCACAAAGCACACAAAGAAAATCATAGAAACATCCATTTTTTGGTAACATATCTTGCAGTATGTGAAAAAACTTTGCTTCACGGTGTCCAGTGGTATATTACAAAGTTCATCAGTCTATATTTTTCAGAATGCAAAATACAAAATCAATTAACTCCAAAGACTCTTACAGGATTTGTTCAAATTCTACCAGAACTAATTCCGTTTGTTTAGATTCTGGAGCTGAAATATTGTAAAAAGTTTTAAAATTGTCAAATTTGTTAACAATGGTGACAATAAATATTAGTGTAATATGAACTGTACAAACAACATGTCCTAATTTGTCAAATGTGTGATCAAACTTCATGAAAATAGCAATCATGTGATTTATTTATTAATTTATTTTTATAACACTTTTTAATTGATCATATTTTTAATTAAGACACACCTGTATTTTCTGATCTGCTCCTGTGTTATTAACTTTCTGTTAGTACCAAAGCAAGACCTCTTCCAAATTTACCTGTAATGTTTATATATTAAGTAAAATCACATTTAGTCATCCCTTTTTGTAGTCAACATAAAGTCAACATTTTTTTAAAGTAGTTTTAATAGTTTTGTATTATTAAGAGAAAGAAAATATCAAAAATGGTATTTGTCCTCTCACCCACTTGGAGTGCCGTGTCAGTGTCTGTGTTTGATTGAGAGCAGCTGGCAGGCCTTCAGAATGATGTTTCACTTTATATCAGTTAAACTGTTGTTACTACCACCACTGGCAGTTACATCAAATTAAAAACCAAATATTAATACTAGTACAATCCATCTCAGCTCATTTTATAGGAGCTATACACTTTTTGTTTGTATCTGTATCTCTTAGTAAAAAACTTGCGACACATACATAACACAACAGAAGTAGCTAATTTAGGGTATCGTAAAACATTAAAAGAGGGAGGCTCTCATTATAATTATTATTATTACTGGGCATGTAATAACTGTCTTGTTCCACCAATCATATGTTTTTTGAATGTGTTGCTATGTCTCCTTTCTCTTGTTGTCTATACATTTTGTCACTCCATCAATCACTGTAGGATACGATGGTGTGTGGTAGGAGGCCACACAATTGGATTCACCTTGGTCATTTAGTCCAATTATAACCACTGAAAGCTACAATGTAAACATTAACGGTTAATTTTTTTGATGTCCAACAGGTAACTTACCCTAGCCAGAATTTTCTTTGTGTCATTTAACATTCTTCTTTGATATTTAAGATCTATGGAGTAATTGGGAAAGTGTCTGATTACTACCAGCCACGACAGCATGGCTAGTATTAATCCTAAAGCAATTCTGCTGACCTGTGTTTTTGTTCGGCATTCTCAAGTTAGTGTTAGATTGGGAAATCTTTGGCTAGTAGTAGTAATCATAGGACTGTCTTGTTTTTGGCTGGACCCCAAAAGCAAGGCCGGCCTTAGAAACGTGAGCTGTCCATAACTGGCTGACTGTGTGATAACTTACACCACAGGCCAGCTGAATAATGAATGACTGAGTGATGAAGTTACACCACAAGTTGGTTGGCTGAGTATTGGATTTTCCCCCATTGGCTGTTGCTCTTTCAAAATGAATGGGCAGTACCTTTTCGCTAAATTTACTAACTTTTCAGACCCTGTTAGTGACTTTTTTTCACTTTCCAATACCAGAACTCAAAATATGCCTCTACCAAACCCTTTACACTGCTTTTAAAGTCCAACGGCATTGCTACCATTGTCAAAGGTACTGTAATATCTACAAAGTAACACCATAAATGTTTAGTGTGCCAGCATTAAAAGCAGTTTTCCCTAAACAGTTCTTTCACCTAGATCCTAAAATGGCATTGTGTTATTAGAGACAATATATTATCATAAATAAAATATAGCTCTGTTGTGTAGACGAGTGGATATTATTCATGTAATTTGCATGGAAAACAGGTTCCAGGAGACAAAAAATTCAACCCATGGTAACACTTCAAAAGTAGCCCAATTCTGTGGGAAATCTGCAGACCTGGCAACCTTGGACGTGGATGAGCTTCTAACTTTCTCTCAGAGGGGTCATTTTACAAGTAAATAAAGCTGAAATCATTTTGTCAGATGACTTAGTGGTTATAAAATCAGGATTTAGCAGCAGTTATAAAATCAGGATTTTTCAAGCTTGGAAATGGCTTGGAAGTGACTGCTGGTTAACATGTAGTCTTAATGGGCTGCATCTCAGTCACTATTTCATGAAAACTGTTCCACAACAGTTTTCAACTAAGTTCTGAATTTCACACATTGACCATTCGCGTTCCAGCCATATATACTAGATTTGACCTATTCTTGTTTCCCTATTTTACCTTTGCCCTTTGGCATAGATAATCATTGGGAGTGTTTTACATGTTTTTAGACTAGTTCAAGGTTAAAGTTCTAGACTGTTGGCACAAAATATTGACTTATTTCATCTTAAGATACATGCTACAGTGTTTGGCATGTCTCTGCTCTAGCCTGCCAAGGTTTGACTACTACTGAGTTCCGAACTGACCAGAACTGGTCAGAAGCAAGTCCAAATGTCCAGTATTACTTGTTAGATACTGAAGTGCATTAGAACGTTGATGCCCTGGCTGGACGAACAGCATAGTGACTACAAATCTTTGAGTTGAAATGAAACAAAATGATACAAATCAAGTGATCTGTAATTTCCACCTCTACTGGATATTGGAAGTTACATTTTTGCCACACTGGACAAGTTGTTCCACCCAACTATCTCTCCTCCTATTATCCTTTTTTGTCCCCTCCTCACCTGTTGGTTCAGACAGGTCATCGCTTCTGTCTCCATTGTAGTTTCCACAGAGGCCGCCTAAGTGTTCATAGTAGGAGGATGGCACTGTGATGTACAGCCTCATGTTCCAGTCATATTTTACAGTTAGCCCAAAGTCAGTGCTGAGAACAGCATAGATTCCACTCTGCTTTACAGAGACCCGGCCAGCTAACAAGCTGACAGGCAAGTACTGAAGTTCTCCATTCACCTATAGGTAATAGCAGAACAATAATCAGAACAAACTGTATGTCTGTAACACTGCTTATGAACAATGATGAAAACTGTAAATGTACTGCAGTAGAAGGTCAGGTTGTAAGAAAGTTGTGGGTAAAGTTGTGTGAAAAGCAAACAGAACTGTATGAAGAGAACCAGAACTCACGAAAAGTTAATAGCATTGACGCAGAGCTGTAAAAAAGTGCTAATGCGCTTGCATTAGCTAATTAGCATCAGCAACTTCATTCATCTTCACCAGCTCTTGGCTACTAGCTGGCTGGTATGTCCAGTCATATTCATTTTGGTGTATAGCATGGCCACTAAAACCTGTCAGTCTTCATTGTTACTGTGCGGCATTTTCAGGCCAGTTCAGAATCTTACTGTCACTATCTCCAACATTAACCTAATTTACTTGTCTTTCAAAGGAAAGTCAGCCAAATGTAAAATAGGCCCTTGAGATTCTGATGTAACCTCTGACTCTACCAACTCAGAAAACACTGTCTTCTAGATTGAAAGATGTTTCCTCAGGACTTGCATTTTTAACCTCACTTACAGTTCCCTCATGTTCTCAGGCTGCTTTCTTAGTCTGTACACAAGGCAAGTCAAACCTTATATATGCACTTGTATGCAAAATTTTTGGCACCCCTGTGCAAATGACATATTTTGTTGATTTTTGAAGTGAACAGAAATAAATACAACCCCTGCAGCAAACAGACATTAAAAATTAGCCTTTCTTCAAATGTTAATACACTGCTACTTTTACAATCTCAGACCTGCCTACTGGTTTTTCCTTGTGTTTCTGGTATTTTCCTTTCCCCTGTGTCTCCTGTGCTGCCATGTCCGTCTCTCTCTGTGTATGTTTGTATATATCTATGTTGTGAGCGTGGCGCTCCTTTCTCTCTGACTCCCTTATTGCTGATTAGCCTGCAAACCATCTTTTCATCAACCCAGCAGTATATCAACCCCGGCTCTTCATCCACCCATTGCCAGATTGCTGTTTCGGCCAGTGTGGTAGTGCATGTTCATAGGCCACCTAGAATTGTGTATTCGAAGCTTTGTTCTTTCTGTCGTCTTGGAATTAATCCTTGTCTCCTTATGTCAGAGGATTATCGTATGCCTGCCTGCTTTCCTGCTCATCCCCCTGCCTGCCGATCAGTCATACAGCCATATTCATAACCCTGCCTCCATCCCAACGCAGGCCTACTTCTCCAGCCACCAGCTTCCCTCAGCCCTCTGCCTTCACCTACCGTAAACCTCACCTCCACCCACCTCCCCTCCCTGAGAGCTATCAATAACCCTTTTCTTATTCATTTGAACTCTGAATCTGTGTCCTGTGATTGGGTCCCCTTCTAGAACATAACAGTTCCACAACTTAAAAAATAGTAAAAAATTTAACTGTAATTGTGGCATGTGCTAAAGTTTGGGCAGCCTGCTAAGTATTTACTTAGTAACCCCCTCAGCAGATATCACAGGTGCAAACAACAAGTCTTCACCTGCCTTACAAGTCCTAACAAGTCGATTAAGGCCTAATGAGTTGATTAAGGCCTAACAAGTTAATGAAGTTCTGAGTGTTTTACAAATAGAAGATTATTTAAGTTCATGAAATAAAAGGTATCAGAGCATTAACATTTCTTAGGCTCATTTTTAATGTCTTTTTCTGCAGGGGTTGGATTTACTTGTTTTCACTTCAAGAATCAACAGAATGTGTAATTTTCCCGGTGGTAGCCAAACTTTTGCATACTATACTGTATGTATATGTATGTATACACCTAAAATTGTTTTTTACATGAAACACACATTTTTCTTAAGTACTGTTTTTCTTTCCATATGATACACAGTTGGCAACAATGAATATGAACACTCGAGAAAACTATCGTTTGCTAACTGCTGTCACATATTCCATTACATAAATTATCTTAATTATTTGATATAAATAACAATTGATTTTTGAGTAACCTCATGCCATATATCACATTGTTTTGTTGGCTGTTTAGCTGTCTAACTAGTGTTTGTACTATTACTAGGTTGTAGTAGAATTTATAGAATGTATGAGACTAGGTAAAAGTTAAAGTGGGTTACATTAGTAACTGCTTGCTGACAGTAGATACACTAATAGTACATCTACTATTATCTACTGTCAGCATATGGTTTTTAGCATGTTTACTGCCAGCCAACAAGTATTGGCTGAGCAACCTACAGTATAACAGTGTTATCTTATATAGAGCAGAGGTAAACCTGGGAGTTCATGTTTTTTCATTTCCTGTTCCAGTTGAATGAAAACCTAATTGAAAATCCCACTGACATTAATAGTAATGCAAATGACTGAGAATCCAGCCGTGGAACATTGTTTGTTTAGAGAGCGATTGTAAATTATTAAAAATAATACAGAATAAAATATAGAAATGAACTCATGTATTAAAGGGATCCTTAAATGTGGTTTTCAAAATCTGACTTAATAAAAGTTACATTTGCATGAATATTATTGAAGGGTAATTTTAATATAATTTGTGGGAGGATTATATGTTACAAGTCGTCAAATAGTTTGTTACTCTCCTAATGATTGTTTTAATATTTGAACATTTTGCATTGAATATTACATTCACAGCTTGTAACTGTACATAGAGTAGACAGCAGATTAGGGAATCTGTTACCTGTACTTTTCCTCTGTGTCTGCTGATGATAATTGTCTGCTTGTGAACACTGACAGTTACAGTCCTCACAAATGAAACTCGACGGTTACCTCGGTGGTCATTCTTGGTCGTCACAGTGAAAGGCAGAAGGTCAGATGCCATCTTTGCAACTGTTGCCATAACGTAAGTGCAGGAACCCTGGAATAGATGTTATTAGCCAGCTGAAGTCCATTATAAAGATTTTTGGGACATCATCTCAAAGCCCAGAGTCACAAAGTGTATAAGGGCCTTTAGACACAAGTCAATCTTAAATCCCATACAGTGAAGTTACTGATGCATGGTTCAGGCATGCCCCAATCTTCTTTCTCTTTTCTTGTGGTTGGCAATAAAATCAAAACACTCCAATGTATTTACCCAGTGGTCAGTCAAGTGCTGTGGTTTCTTTACCTCATCTTAACCTCATACCTCATCTTGAAAGCTAGTGGGGTGGAGCACTGAAAATTGGCCTTTACAGTATATGATCAGAAACCGGATGAGCAGCTTGATACCAGCACCATAACTGAGGTAACCAACACAGCTTTTCAACATTACTAAATGCGTTGATAGTCAACTGACGATAATTACAACTATGAATTATTTGCGACCTCTGACACTGTTTGACTGTACCCCTTGCAAAGATTTTTCTTGGTGATAACAAGTACCCACCAGATCTGTAGTGCCAAACATACTGATTCCCTTCTGCTCTGTCACTTCTCCCCAGTAGGTTTTGGTGGCTGAGCAAGAGTTCCCAGAAGAGCCTAATTCATTTGTGCTTGTGTTGGCTAGTTGAGGAACAATAAACATGTTCCAACACCACAATATTTTATTCTGATATCCATTGTAGAAGCTCATTTCATGACTGTTAGTATAAGCATGTCTCAGTTCACTTTGTCCCTGTTGGCTTCAACAGAACATAACTAGAATATAATAGAAATATACTGATGACTGATTAAGCTGTCCCAACGCTACCTGGAAGTCATAGGGCCGACCATCAAAAGTCAAGTAGTGGGGGTCACCCACTACATGGCAGGTTGCTGTGGAAACATGGACGCATGCTCCGTTCACACAACGTTCCTTTACCCGACATTTCACGTCTTCACAGGGATCTTTGGGGGGTGTAGGTGGAGGGGCACCTACAGGAGATACAAACACACCCTGCACATACGTATACATGTAGCACCATGGCAGATATATTTTATTGGGCCAACATTAAATGCATTACATCATAAAATGATATCTCTTCTGTCAGTAATAGAAAAATATTCCACATTGTGGAAGACGTGTTAGATATACTTCATCATTTTTATGTGTGTGTGTGTAATGGAATCTACATGTGTATGTGTGTGTCTGTACCTTCAGAACAAACTCCAGCAGTTCCATATGCATGGCGGTGTTTCCCACCATAGACGTAGACTGCCATCCGGGCATCGCCCTCCACTGTCACATGACTCTGACAATTTCCCACACCTACATTAGACCACACCCAGCGCTTATCTGACAGGAAGCTATTCCAATTAGGTGAGAAGCATTGTCCCTTCCGACACAACTTCACACTGCCAGCACCTTCCCTCTCTGACATAATAGCAACAGTACTTCGCAACCCGCCCACTGTATCCACCGCCCAGCTAGTGGCAAGCCTGCTTGTAGGCGTCATTGTTATAAGAAAAGGGTCATGTGGTTTATTGTTGCTGAGAAGCAGCACCATTACTTTCTTGTCACTCTTGACAATCAATGGATGGCTGAAGATTAATTTCTGGGAGATGGTGTGTCCAGCTCTTCTTAGCTTCCTGTTGGTGTAAACGTAATATATTTACTTAGTTAGATACATGTAGTTCAAGTTTAGATGAATTAAGAAAAATATATTCTGATCTTTTCATTTAGAGTAAATTGTAACATAAGTATATGGGAATATAACACATTGACAGGCATCTTATACTATAGCCAGTACAAGATGGAACATTATAGATAATTGTTTGACATTGAAATTAAAGGGCCACTTACTGGAAATTTTCCCATGACCTTCACCAGTGGATAGAATTTCCTCAGTTGTCATAGAGTTTACCTAACTATGGAATTTTGATCATGTGAAAACAGGTGGCCGCATATGTGGAGGAGATCATAACCATCACCAAACCACAGAGAATTCTGACAACGGAAATTCCATTTTTAAATCAAGTGATTAACAATTGAACCATCTTCATGACAACTGAGCAAAATACATCCACTTACGAAGGCCATGAGATGTTTTTAAAAGATCCAAAGAATTTATAGAAGGTGGACCTTGTGCTGAGATGTTTTTTGGGTCAAATTGCAATTTCAAATGGAAATGCACTGCATTCACTTAAGACAAAAAATAGATACATTGTCTTGTAATTATGACTTCCATGCCTCATAAATATGACTTGCTATATATATTTATGAGAAAAGATCTCATAATTACGAGATAACAGGTGCTACACCAGATTCTGTGACCTGATTAGGAATTTCAGCTATACTGCCATTGCAAACATTTTAATTACACTTCCTTACATGCCCTACCACCACAAACCCATCTTAGATGCATTTCAGTTATTTAAATGATATGATCCACATTACTCAGTTGCATGAATATCTCTCAGTGTATTAAACCAAACAAGAAATAAAAGCAAATGGTTATGCCATCATGCCTTTCATAATTATGAGACAGTTACTCACATTTTTTAGATACAGAAGTCATAATTCAGAGACTTTTTTTTTTCTTCGGTGAATGCAATGTGCTTCCATAGTTTCCAAGGTTGATAATGTACCTTCAAGTTCTGTATCAAGTAATGTACAGTATTGTGCAAAAGTTTTAGGCACTTCAGATGTTTAGGTTCTTATTCATCACGCAGTCTCATCAGGGAGGTGGCTGATTGTTGACTAATTCACTTATAACACACAGCCAGAGTCATAAAGAACTATCTTCAGAGACAAGAGGAACAAGGAGTCCTGCAACAGATGGTCTGGGCCCCACAGAGCCCTGATGTCAACATCATGGAGTCAGTCTAGGATCACATGAAGAGACAGAAGACACTGAGACATCCTAAATCCACAGAAGAACTGTGGCAAGTTCTCCAAGATGTTTGGGACAACCTAGCTGCCAAGTACCTGAAAAACTGTACAGGTGTACCAAGGAGAACTGATGCTTTTTTAAAGGCAAAGGGGGGTCACAGCAAATACTGATCTGATTTAAGGTTTTTCTCTTTATTGCACTTTGGATTAAGTTCATTGATAAATAAAAACTATTCATGGTACTATTTTTGAAAGCTTTTAGTGCCAAACACTTTTGCACAGTATTGTACATCCAACATATTGCAGAAAATACCAATAAATTAGCTTTTTCATAAACTATAAAAAAGTATTCTCAAATGCGGGAAGGAAAAAACACCTCCAAAAGCAAAAGCACAAACATTAAGAGAAATGACCTCCAAGTGCAAAAGTGAAAACACAAACATCACGGGAGATGCAACAAAATGGCTGAAAATGGTAAAAACATGTTAAAAGACGTGCTAAAGAATTGATAGATGATAAAAGTTTACCAGGCTGCTAGGGGGAATGATAAGCTCTTTTAAATTACCATGGCAAAAACACAGTGAGCTTGTTTACGTTCTGACGGAAACATGACATTTTCTAATAAGATAATGAGAAACATAATGAGAAAACGTTGTTAATTACCATATTTGGCAAGTCACTAAAATGTTGACGCTGAACATATCAGTAAAATGTTTACTGACTTTTTTTGCCTCAACTTAAGCACAGACTGGACTCAGCATAAAAACCCTGGACTTTGTTGTCAAAGTCCTGTGCTTTGTATGCCCGCCATCCACATAAGCACATCCCTGTGAATCTGGTGCAGTACAAAAATGTAGCACTCCATTCACTCAAAAAAATGTTGAACATAATCCAGAGGCGCAGAGCCAAATAATACACAAAAACAGCGATGAGTAGTGAGCAGAAGCAAACAATGTGAGCAGAGCAGTAGTTTTGTGTCTATTTCAACAACATTATTCAGGTTGACCACACCTCTACACTGCTGATGTTTGTTGAAAACTTTAGTATTTTGTTCATGCTAAGATTACAGAGAGTATGTCTACATCCAGTCCAGACTGCTGTGGCACAGTCAGTGCTCATGCAAAGGTATCAACCAACAGACTGTGTCATGTTGATGGCATAAAACAGACCAGAAATTGACTGAGCTGAATTTAAAATAAAATTTGTTGTAAAATCTTGAAATTTTTTATAAAATATAATAAGGAAAATGAATTTTTAATGTCAGCATTTTCACTCTTGTATTTGTTATATTATTTGGAGTACAGTCTTCTTACTGTTTGTGCTTTAATTTATTATGTGTTTAGTATGTGTTGCATTTCTCTTAATGTTTGTGTAAGTGTGTGTTTACACCTTTGTATGTGTTTTACACTTTTGGATTTTTTACAATTTTGGATTTTGAGGGTATTTCCATAATGTGCTTTTGCTTTTTGCTTTTGCTGTTTTGTCCTTAGGGACCACTGTACAAATAATTTCCATACATTTAAAACATATATCTGAATAAAAGCAATTATTTATGTAATTATGTTTTGCAATAAATTTTGGAAAAAAACTACAATGACCGAGACAGCTCAATGCACTGGAACTTGCATGCAAATGAAGGAAAAGAACCCACCATTTAGACAACACATAACCAGCATTTAGAAACCTGCTACAGTGCAGAAAACAAGCAAATACAGAAACACTGTAAGTCCAACAGAATGCAACAGGGTTTCAGAGGGACTCGCAAAAATGTGACAATTACATCAACTACTTGTCACTGACGCTGTGAAATTAGCTAATGATGTTTATTGAGTATTAACATACTGATTTTGTGCTTCCAATATGACAGGAAATACAGCATTTTCTATATACCTAGCATTAGGCTTTTACTAATTACCAGCTTGTGCATCAATTTTTAGCGTCACCCTGGAAACTCCTTTTGTGTTCTATGGGCTGGGGTGTGCACTTCCTAGCATTTTGACATTTACCTGTGTTTGCAATATTTGCAGGGTATTTCTTTATTCCCATGTGTTGTCAAAGTGGTGAACATGTTTCTTAATTTGCTTGTGTTTTATTTATTTGCAGCATTTTATTCTTTAAATGCTGCCTATGAGTTGGTAAAGAGGTGAAGAGGTTTTCTTAAGCTGCAGTATGATGAGCTCTCTTTGCCTGTTACACAACTAATGTTTTCTGGAATGCATTGTAAATATAAAGTTAATTGATATAATCAGATTTATATATTGTTTGACATATATGTCAAGTGTTAGATGGATAGATAGATGGGTAGGTATACAGACTAGCAGACAAAGAGAAGGACCATGATAGCCTTGCCTGTAGGTTCAACAGTATAACATAATGAATTCATATTTAACTCAACTGTTTGTATGAGTGTCGGCCCTTGTGCAGTGTCACCTCAGTGTTGTCTTCAGCAGCTACTAACACTGCCCAGTTTGAGGCTCTGGAGCTGCTGGTCATGGGTACCATGTATTCTTTACCCAGGCTTGCCACAGGAGGGAGCTGTTCATACACATGTTCACACCTCATACCCATCGACAAACACTGGTGGCCCGCTAAGACAGCTACAGGCTGCCGGGATCGAATCTGTGTGCCTGTCAACGTTGTATGACTTCGTACAAGGTAGGATGCGTAGGGTGCCAGGGTAATGGTTACTGCTTTCCCACGCTGCCACCTAGTCCCACCTCTTAGCCTCACATCATTGCCGGGTATGATGGTGATCTGGTTGTGGCTATTGTCATTAACAATAACCACTAGCTTGTCCATATAATAACTGCCTCCTGAGGGTGTGAAGACAAAGTAGTCAGTACCCAGCTCTTCTTTCGGGGAAACAACTGTGCCATCTCCTGTTGCGAAGCGACGATTGAAAGAGACCACAGCGATTTCAGCACTGGATGAGATTCGAATAGTTGAGTTTGGATTAACAAATTGCCTCTGCAACTCAGTTCCACAAGGTAGAGAAACCCAACGGCTTTCGCCTGCAGAGAGGGTCAGGTGCCTGGACAAAGCCACTGAAGCCACCTGCAGATCAATATGTATGGATTTGTGAAACATTCATAGGATACATTGAAACAAACTGGATGTTTTCTTTCTTGGAAATGGTAACAAGAAATAACAATGCCATGACACAGCTCAAGCTTGACTAACTCACTAAAACAAAATATGTAATGTTTAGCACTTTAGCATCATTCCACACATTAACAGTGCAGAAAAAGTACTATTGTAACATTTCTTTAAAATTTGGGCATCAGACCGTTATTGATCATTTAACACGTACAAATTGTGAATAAACTATTTCAATGCTGTCTTACTCCTGATTTTTTAGGGATTCAGCATCCATCTATAGATACTGGGGTTGAGCACCTTGAGTCATTATCTGATCATTTAACAAACCATAAGGAAGAGTGTAACTCTAGATTAGATACAAGACTAATATGGCTCTATTTTCTTAAAACAGGGTGCAAATACAAGAAACATCTTCAGGCACAGCAAACATGGGTTTGACCAGCATATTTTTTGTAGTTTTTGTGAACACATATATTGGTGCAAACCAGGTGCAACTTGCCGAAACACAGAGAGGCTGAATACATTATTAGTAGGAGGAACACGGAATCAACAGATTGAATCAGGACGAGACTGTATTACATAAGCCCCTCTCGTCCCTTTTAAAATAAGTAAGAGGTGAAATGGGGAGCTGAGGTCAAATTCAGGTACATCATCCCTTATATGCTATCAGTGGTAGAATGAACAGGCAGCTGATGTATGATGATGATGTACAAAAAGGCTATTGGTTGTTCAAATTATTAAAATACGCTAATTAATATATTTGAAGTTTGCAGCCCTGGTCCTTCTCTGCATTTCTGAAAAGATTGATGTCAAATGAATGAGACCATATGCAAAATGTTGGTCCTTATTTAGCTTACCAAATGGAAAAAAAAATTAAGCAGTCTGTATATGATTGAACAAACAAATACAACATGGGATTTGGGGATTTGCTAGAATAACGCACAAGTTCTATTTTCTATTAAATCTTGGTGCCCTGTTGGAAGATTAAAATATTTAATAAAATTATCCTAACAGTAACCTGGGCCCTGACCTTTTGCCTTCAATGTACCTCAACAGCTCTTAACTTATATTTGATGGTCAGGTCTTATATTACATTGTTGAGTTGAACTGTAACTTATTTAGAGATAATGGCAGGTTATCATACCAGTAAACATATCAGGACTACAAAGTCAGCCTGACTCTCTTCACTACAAATATAAGGATTATGGGTGTTTTGACATTTATTTTGCATGTATGGTATTGTATGGTTTTGTGTATGGTCTTTGTGTTCACAAATGCGTATATTACCAGCATAGTGTGTGTGGATGCAGACTACAGCCTACAGAAATGTTCTAAATTATTTTATAAAAATTCTTCTGACCCTGTTTGATAATTGAGGATTGCGAAGCACGTCCAATTTCTTAAAAAGGTTTCCTAAATTAATATTACATCCCATTAGTGTAATGGTTTCAGCTTTGCAGATATGGGGTGTGAATCAGCGATTACTTTACATGGCAAGTTCACGGGGAAGTGAATCATGAGGAGTGGCCATTGGGAGCACCAGTAGAAATCCTGGTGTGTCGTCACAAAAATCGAGCTTTTACTGTCCCTGACTGTCTCACACTTACTGTGTGCCTGTCACTCAGGGTGTGCAAAGGAGCATGCTGTGTGCGTGTTGCAGCACTGGACTTAATGGCCAATCCCAACATTTAATCAGCCCTCACCGAGCTGACCCGAGCACATTCCCACCCTGTAAGTCAAGGGGTCAATATCTTTCCCAGTCCCACCCTGACATCACCTGATTATTAAAGGTAGTTAAAAAGTAACAATTCATGTTACTGACAGATGCACTAAATATGTCAAAAACATAGTCCTTTGTTGTGGACATTGGGGCATTATTTGTCCTTTGTCACTGTAAATTAATCAGACAGAATTGGCATCCCGATTCATGCATCTAAGTCATTGGGGTGGATGTCATCATTTCTGAAGAAGGATGCACGATTCCAAAACAGATTAAAATTATCAATAAAAACCGCACTATAAGCTGGGCAGACAGTTTTGAGCCAGGTATGGTGACTCAGAGTCCTGCTAAAATGATCGATACCTCTCTTGAAAGGAGCGATGGGACCAGAGATAAAAATCCACTTGCCAGAGACTTTAAGAAAGACTAGGAGCCTGATAAAAATCCTGCTTTAAAATCTCAGACCTCTGGCTGGGAATGACATTACAGCCACCATGGATAATTACATTCTGAATGGAAGAATGTTTGGCTAAGAGGCTGGGAATCAACCCCAGAGGGCGACCAACCCTTAGGCTGGGAAAACAGTAGATCCTCGCAGATCTCCTCTTACTATTCCTCACAATTGAATCCCCAATTATTAGTGTGGTTGGAAGAAGAGGTGGTGGTTGTTTGGGATTGTGGTGAGGGGGTGGATTGGAGATGACTGCTCATGGAGTAAACAGGAGGCTTGATGCTCCGCAGCACTGCAGTAAAGTATGGCTCAGAGCTTCGAGTTTTGTGAGTAGTGGAATGGCCGGGCCGGTCCGGCCTGCTTGAGTGAGGGCAATGCAGAGCGTGGGGACACTGACTTCAGTGCAGTGCGGGGTTAAAGTAGGCTGTTATGAGTCAGCGGTGAGGATGGAGGTCACTGGTCGGAGGGAAAGGGAGGTCAGTTGAGGGAAAGAAGATCGAGGATGTTGAATCTGTTTCGAGCAGGTCATAGTTTGGGGGACTACAAGAGAGAGAACTCTGCTCCTCCCTTTAACCCTTTTTGTGGGTGCAAAAAGTGGGGCTTACATGGGCTTTGGGTTTAGCCCCAAGCTGGACCCAGTGGCCATCATTGGGGACGGGGCCCAGAGCAATAGGAATGACAGCGGCAACAGCAGAAGCAGTGCTAGAGACAGTGGAGTTCAATTCTCCGGTGGATGCAGCACCAGCTTGTACTGATCCAAGAAGCAGAGAAGCTTCTTGGATCTGACACAGTATGGAAATTCTCCTTTCCAGTTCCTTGATTTTCTGGTCTAAATGGACGCAATCCTCACAGCCAGTTGGGGAGGTGAATGGAGCCATGATGCTTTGTTGCAGAAGGAGTAGATCCCCAAACACACTGTATTGGGTGTAAAGTGGTATTTTAAGCAGCCAGAGCAGTCTGGTAAAATTAACTTACTTTAGCTTACAGATGTTTGCGATCATAACTAATCATAGCGGTATTGACTAAAATGATCTTAAAACAGCACAATCAGGGTAATTTGATGGAAAATAAGTCTGTAAACTTTTAAAACTTTGTAAAATAGTTGAGGTAAGCTGTGGCACAGAGAAATGTTCGTCATCTTGCCTGATGGAAAAAAAGTTACATGCATAAAATAGAAGAAAATAGACTTGAAATGTTAAAACATGCCTTGGCTCGCATTAACCCATGTGTAGCGTGAGTAAAACATGAGCGGGCTGTTTAGAGAGCTGTATTGATTACAAAAGGAGTGAATCTGTTCTGTCATACACGTGTGAGATGGACGACTGAAAAAAGTGGCAGAAACGCTTTATGTGTTGCCACACCATTTTACCTTTTCATTTTACACTGTGATATGGTGCATAGGTATGCTTGGAGCTCTCTCGCACTACTCAGTTGAGGTATGCAAACGCTTGGCTTTCACCAAAGAAAAAAATCTTATAACTATGACTTCTGTATCTCATAATTGTGAGATCAGGAACTCATAATTACAAGAAACCTATCTTGCAATGATGATACCTGATTTAATTTCCAACTTGGTTAGAGACACTGGGAGATATTAATGTCAATGAGTGTTTCTTCAGGAGCAGCGTTTTGCCATACATCTGAAACCCATCAAAACTATCTACGACCCTGTCTAATTACCATGTGTGGGCATGCAAGAACATACTGAGGGGCAGTGGCTCAGGTTTTAAAAAAAGACAAACCCATACCCACTATACCCATGCCTCTGCCTGATGTTGGTACTTGTAATATTAATGTCAGGTGTAAGTATCTTTAAAATTTACTTTCTATAAATTCATACCTACTCCCAACTTTAACAAAAAATATGGAGACAAACATACAGAAGAAAAATTAATAAGAACTGGATGTTCAGTAATGATTCACCTGTTGGCTCGCTGCTGCTTTGAAACCAGGTTTCCAAAGTACTACTTCCCTTTGCTGAACATTATATCCTTTACAAAACCTACCAACTTGCTTCCATGTACATATCAAATAACAAAGTGAGCCTACACTAGAGAGATTATAAAGCTCCAAATTAGAAGGACAGCAGTAGAAGATAACTGACTACAGTTTCGTAAACATAAAGGTAGCACTTCCAAGGATCTTTCAGATCAAAACTACTATGAGGCTATATGTTATATAAGACAGTATTGTCAAGGAAGCAAACAACTCACTTTTCGGCAAATGACGCTTTTTTCACATCAATTGGGGCAACTTGTGTGAATTGTTCAGATCTGAAGCCTGAAACAACACCAAATGCTAGGAAGTTTGTCTGTGAACACAATACTTTCTCCTTGTGCTGTATGGCTTATTTTGAATTACGAGTGGCAAGATCACCTGAGGTAAAGACATTCATTTTTTTTCTGTTGACCGTTTCTTTGTGACTGCCTGCATGCCTTAAGTTAAACCCTTAAAGTAGCGTTGTGATAACCTATTTGGCTTATATGACGATATGTCAAACTGTTATATAGCCTGATATGGTTGAGTTGTTTTGTAACTTTAGGTATTAATGTTATTTAAATGGATTTTATTTTTTATTCCAAATTCCACTCATTTAACTTAATCATTTTGCCAATGATTACAACATAAGTTTAGCTCCTCAGCCAAAGTGCCTTCTTAACAATAACATTAACCCCTGATGGCTCAATTTTCTTTATGCTAAGATAATATGAACAAGACTAATACCGTCATAACGATGATGTAATTAAACAATTTGCTTTTGGATTTATTTTGGAACATGAGACTAATTAATCAGTGTTGACATTTAGCTAAAATGGACATACATTACTTATGATGTAGTTAAAATGGAGCAGTTGTTAAAGTAGCCTAATTATGTTATTTGAGAAGGGGGCGAACGCCACGCTCACTGAAAACGATAGAAGCTGAATTGAAATCACCTTGTGACAGTTTTTCTTTTAGTTATATCTATAGGTTTTAGTGGTTGTGAAATCAATTTATAAACGCCACATCTAAGCCATGTCTTTTAATTGACCAAACAGCAGTTGCAATAGCTGTAAAGAACAAAAAACACATTAACTTTAACTAGCTAAAAGAAGAAAATCTAAAAGGCTACTTTCTAGCTAGATTGCTGTCTGACGTTCTGTGAGTGACCTTTTGGTTGCTTAGGGGTATTAAAAAGATGGTGCAATTTAAGAGTCTACTCTGAAGACACTTTAATGAGTATATATGCAATTTCCAGGGTAACAGTTATAAAAATAAAGCATAAACAAAGTATGATAGAAACATTGGTATAATTGTATCAACATTTGTATATAACTGAAATTCCCAATAAGATCACATAATCTAATGGATCACATACAGTGTAACACCCGTAATCTTGTATTTAGATATTAAGGGATAGTAAATCATAATTATGTGGTAAGATCTCTGTTTTTTTTTTCTTTTTTCCAAACTCCAGCCCATAACACAATGCTTCTAAATTTACTTTCACTGTTATATATTTGAAAAGATGTATGAGTGACAGTTTAAGATAATTTCTTCTGTTTTGTGGACAGTAGCATTGGCCACAATATTTATTTACAAATACAATTCTTACCTGTATGTGGACATTGGCTTCAGAGCCTTGAGAAGTCAGAACTACATTGAGTTTGTGCTCTTTTCTATGAGTTTGCTGGAAGTTAGGAAGAAATGTTGTGATAAACTCCTTTCCTGTAGAACAACCATGGCATACTGGAGAAAAGAAGAGAAGAGATTTTACAAAAAAAATGATAAAATAAAAGTAATCCATAACAAAGGTTTTATATTTAATAATTATTACACTATTCATAAAATAAATACTGATGGCTTCCTACTGTTATACCTGCCAAGAGTGCAGCAGCGAAACACATCATGAGACCCTTTACTTCCATGGCTGATAAAGAGAGAGAAAGACATACACAATGGTAAAAATTCATTTTAAACCAACTTACATGTGAAATAATGATTTTGAAAAATGCATGACCTGAACATCGTGTGTATTGCAAGTTTACATGTTTCAGTGGGCAGTTCACACTGTCTTACAATATTAGAGCGCACACAGTGCTGAAGTAGCGTTTACACAGACCCCCCTGAGTATTTATGCGTACTTCATATCAAGGTACAAAAAAAGGCGGAGACTACACATTGTGTTACTATTGCTGTGTGTATGTGTATGTGTTTTAATGTTGTAGCTGGTCGAGGTGGCTATCAATCAATCTATCTATCCTTCTATCTATGATTTAAATAAATAAATAAATAATAAATGTATGTATGTATATGTATATATATATATATATATATACATACATACGTATATATACACATATGTGTTTATGAAGGTTATAATGTTCACAATGTTCAAACTGTTTTGTGTTGATTCAATTTTGTTGCCATTTGGAGGCTGTAGCATAGTGAATGGTGCTGTTAAATTGTATTATGTTTTAGTGATTGGTATTGTTAAGTGTGCTGTCATGGATATAAATGAAATAAAACATCAACATGACCATAAAGTTCAATTAACACCTCTCCTAAACAATTTCAACAAAAATTAACATAACCTTCAAGCTAGAACTGAGACTGAATTAGTATCATTTGTATCTAATAAATTGGCAACTGACTGAGTGTGTGTGTGTGTGTGTGTGTGTGTGTGTGTGTGTGTTTGTAATAACAGTTTCACAGTTTCTTCTTTTCTCTAATAGGATCACTGAGACAACCTTATGCTGTTGACAAGGAGGAAGCATTAAATAATCTTATAAATAAATAATTTTATAGATGTGACAGATCCTCAGGTGTGACAGATTATTTTAATACAGGGACAAAAACTAAAAAATAACTATATTTACATGTTTTTTTTTTCTTAAAGGTTAAGGTTAAATTGTTGACATCAGTAACTGTAGTAAGCACAGGAGTGAAATTATTATGAAACACAAAAGGTTGATTTTTCATCTAAACTGTTGACTTGATTTGGCATTAAGTTTAAATAAACAAATTCCCCATTAGTCGGAAAACCGTTCTCAGTCTGGAATTAGAGGAATGTCAAGTTTGCATTTTGACAAGTCTTTAATAAAAAATTAATTAGCATTATGGCAAGCCAGAAATTAACCAGTGTGTAATTCTAGTAAAAGTTGCAGCAATACAAGCATCA
This sequence comes from Xiphias gladius, assembly GCF_016859285.1. NCBI lineage: Eukaryota > Metazoa > Chordata > Actinopteri > Istiophoriformes > Xiphiidae > Xiphias > Xiphias gladius. The sequence continues at coordinate 1,431,776 of NC_053421.1, forward strand.
TTAGTAATAGTAGCTATAGCCATACTACTAGAAGTACATAAGAAGGGTAACACAAGTAATACTGACACTAACACAACCACTACTGACTAATGACAGTTGTGATTTTGACAAGTTACAGAATTAATGTGAAGTTATTAGCGGCTCACCACAACAGTAAACAAACACAAACACTAGTTACATGCAGCCTGAAAACTGTAATCTAATGTACACTGTTAGGGCAAGAACAGTAAATACTGTGTATTAATGTCATGTATTGGTATAGACATTTTTTTAATCATTTTGTCATGCATATAACTATGCATTGGCTTACAAAATTAATATATGCCAGATCCAGAATTTTGAACATAGTATATATCCTAAAACATATCACAAAAAGTCCCAAGGAAAAACAATTTAAATAGTGCTAGTCAGATTTTCAGACTGCAGCAAAGTTTATCACTAATAAAACCTGCACTGTATAGTCATGATAATGGAGAAAAAGAATAAATACTAATTAAATAGTTTATCTTTTCCATGCTTTCAGACAAAGTTAGGAAGATTCTCGTTAAATGAGCCAAGATCCAATGTCATAATGTAATCCTCTATTATAGTTTCCCAACCACCACAGTTATCACCAGAGGCATCCATACTGTACCTGTAGCTGACCATGAAGGGTGCATCAACAGGCAGGATGGAAGGGCATTTATATCAGTGAGAGTGTCTGTGAAAGAGAGAGACATGTAGAGAGAAAAAAAACAACATTCTAGTCTTCAGTTCTGGTTGAATGAAAAGCGTATTGAATATTGGTGTGTTTGTTTTTTTTGTGTGGTTACTTTAACAGTGAGCAGGAGAAAGGTGGAGGCCTGATGTGGATGTGTTTGACAAGAGAATCAGAGGTAAACAACTTGTCAAAGAATAGAACCAACTTCTTGCCTTGCTTCTCTCATCTTGCTATATTGTCAGGTCATGCTAATCTTTCTACGTCCTATTTCTTCAATTCAGTCCTCTCTGGTCTCTGTCATGAAATCCCACCTAGCTGAGATGACTGTTCTTGAAGTGGTCTTTTGCTCAAGTGAAGATGTCATGAAATGTGCTGTTAATCATAACCCCCAGAGGATAGCCATTGTTCTTCCAGCACCTCGTTTTTCCTCCTTCTCATACAGTGATCAGGCAGTACATGTATAAAGTAAGGAATTTTACATCTTATACAGGCCCCCAGCCTTTGTCTTATTTAAAACACATACACAAACCCCTTTAAAATTTAATTAAATTAAAACTGAGTTGATTGTGCACCTTGCTTTGCCATTAATTGTTATTATAGGTGTTTTTTTTTTTTTTAAATAAGTGTATAAGTAAATCAAATAGACAAAAGTCAAAATAATCTCTTAGTCTATTAGTAGGACCAGTACATTTGACTTTGATGTAATGGCTCTGTTCAAAGTAGCTATTTCATATTGTGCAGGGCAACAGAAACACTGCCAACAAAATGCCAATGCAACAAAATTGTTGTTCCAGGCTACCTCTGCACTTGTGACACCATACTAGATCATTGAAACACATGATCAAATGTGTAGTGTTTTGTGAATACAGTGATAAGATAAACAGTCCATGATAAGTTTAAATCAAACAGCAAACAGAACAAATGTGCTTTGTTGACCAGTGAAGTTAGCAGCAGTTAGACCCTGCCTTAGAAACAACATTAAGAGTTATCCTTATGTATATGGGTATCTAAATAGACTTTTTTTATGTAAGTGTAAACTAAGTGTGAGTATGTAAGTGCTGCTCTGCTCTCTAACACAAGAATTACCTTGATGTATTTCGCATGTCTGTTATTGTACTTTAACTTAGATCTTCTGTCTGTTGACTAGATCTTTACTCTGTGTAAGGGAATGGGTTGTTGAAGAATATGTATAGATAACGTACCTTCTTATACACAGTAAAACTAATAAAATAAAAGGAAATGATTCAAGTAACCCCCCAATTAATACAGAAATCTCCCTTGTCTGCAATCTTTTTACCTGTTGTGTGCTTGAATGCTTTGAATTCCTCGAGATTTAGGGTCAGTGTTCTAACGTCTCTGTCAATCACATACTGTACCTCATTATTGTAATTACCACAACAACAAACATATTATTTCACCCCACTAACATAAATTTTTTGTTCTGTAAATCAATTTCCTTCCCTCTTTCATTCACCCGCTTTTTAAAAAGCGGTTTATTCGTTTGTTCGTTGTATTTTGTTTTTGCTCCAAGCAACGTTGCATGACAAGACTGCCTGTAAAACTAACATGTACTAAAGGTGGAGATGGGTAAGCCCACTGCTTCTGTACACAAACTAATCTGCTAATATACCTGATATAACACTCTGGATGGATGAATGTATAATTGCCCTTTCATTATAACTTCCTTAAACTGACATGGTGTCAAAGGGAAAGTAAATTAATTTGAACTGACTTTAGGGAAGTGTTGCAGGGTGAAAACAAACATTTAATTGATGACTTGTTGAATGAATTTCATTAGAACTAACTTCTGGAGTTGAAGAAGTCTTGCCAGATACCAAATATCAAGAGATCTAAGATCTGAGATAAAAGAATTATCTGGAAAAAAACAACATGTTTTGCATGTTCTTCAGGTTCAAGGATCAAATTAAGTTTTGGTAAAAGTTCAGTAAGGAATATCTTTTCCCTCATGTTGTGCCTTTATTCCTCTATGGGTGAATGTTTTGTATTTCCTTCTGTTCCATTTTTCTCAGTCACTTCCACTTTCCGGGGCTATCAAAGTCCCTACAGTTATCCGTACACAGTAAAATGCGGGGCAAGACAGTTTTCATAGGGGTGGCCAGGCTGAGGCCAGTACTCACTTTTGGGTGGCAAAGAAATTAGTATCTTGTCCAGTTTTTCTGCGTGGTATGAAGGTTAGATTATTGCATCTAAAATGTGTGTAGGTAAAATAAGCCCCTGATTGTTTGTGGATGTGGAGGCAATAAGAGAGAAACAGTGTAATTTTATTTATTTACTATTATTAGCATTAATAATAATAATAATAATATAATAATATATAGTTGGCCATGGAATTCATGTTGTTGCACATGTATTAAACAGCAGTGATCCATCCATCCAAAGCGGCAGCTTTTTGCTACGCTATGTATTAAACTTAATTATGATTGACAGATACCAAGCCGCACACTGAGATCATTAGTACATGATACAGGGCCTAACATCTATTGATCGTTAATCATATAGTCTACTAAAAGTTAAAACAAAAAACCAGCCATAAACATGAACACAATCAGAATGAGCTGTCTTACCAGGTGATATTTACTCACCTTCCTCTGTGCAAACACATTCATGTATTAAAAAAATATATATATTGAAATCCAAGGCTGATGATTTTCCATATGACAGACCTGGACATGTTCTTGATTGTCCTGGCTCTCACACTCACTTCATCCTTCTTATGTCCCAACTTGAAAATAGCACTGTGCTTTACAGTTTGTATCCAGTACTCACTGGATTAGAAAAAATAAGTTGCTTTGCACTGAGCTAAAAAAACTAGCTTTTAGGCCAGCTGGTTCATTCTCTCCTCCATGCTGCCCACTGATAATGCTTTTTGTGGAAAAAAAACCTGGAGCCCCAATGGCTCGTGGTCTGGTCCAGTTTAACATCCCACTGGTCACAGAGAAAAGTGGCCATGACACAAAGCACAGAGACCCAATGCAGCTGCCGACAATGGCGACACTAGAGGGCAAAAACACACTACTCTTCAGTTATAGTAATACAGTTAAATCTCTGGAATTTATAAATACAGACACACGGAAAAGCTTCTAGTCTGCAGTAAAAACCCGTCACCTTTATTTACAACAGGTCTAACAGTTTACAGTGGTCACTGTAAACCATGAACTGGGATGCAAACCGAACATTTCCTATTGCTGCTCCTTCTAATGTAAAGCATTACATCATCAAAACCCTGCATGGCTATTATTATGCAGAGGACCACGTGAAGGGACCTCCACTCCATGCACAGGGTTTAGGCTTTGTTTTTTTTTTGTTATTACTTCCTTACATTTGACAGATGCATGTACTTTTTCTCTTTCCTGATCAGGAGACCAGTTTTGTGTGTGTGTTTGTGTGTGTGTGTGTGTGTGTGTGTGTGTGTGTGTGTGTGTGTGTGTGTGTGTGTGTGTGTGTGTGTGTGTGTGTGACACAAACTGTGCCCACGCGAGATGTTGGAATGGAGATTACCCTTCCTACTGAGCTGCTAGGTATCTGAATTTAATAACTGAAGCAATCCAATTGGTGGTTTTTCCCATAAAGACAGCCAGGAGAACAGGCATGGGGATTGCAGACCTGAATTGAACCATCCAAGGGGAGGTGAAGGAGAATTTGTTACCCAGTGGCTACCCCAACAGTGCACAGGGTGTTCAGAGATGAGGTGCAAGGATGGGCCTCCAGCCGGGCCAAAAAATGTGTTGGCAATTCCTTATGTGGGTTATGTAGTACAGGTGGGTGACACTGTTTTGAAGGACATGGGGATTGGGATTTCTGAAAATGATCCGAACAATTCAAATGCATTACCCATTCTGGGCATGAATATCATTGTCCCATGTTAGGGTAGTCTCTTTTTTAAGCCACAGGAAGAGATCCAGACATAACCCCCTGAAAGTGATGCTAACACTCGACAACAATGGCCATCCACTTTTGAAGACTGCCAGAGAATTCAGGCTTCCAGTCCTTTAAAACAGATGGGGATTCTTCTGCCAATTTATCACAGTGACAATACCTGGACAGAGTTAGCAGGTAATTTGGATCAGGGCTCCATCAACGTTGAAAAATTGTGGAAGTTGGCATGTACCAGGTGAGCCAAGAGCTAGCCAGATGTAGTGATGTTCCCAAATGTAGTGACCATGAAACACAAAAACCAAGATCTCTGCACAGCAGAAAAAGAGAAATTGAGAGGCATGCTCAAAAGGTGTGGAGAGGTCTTTGCTGCTCATGGGGAGGACTACAGACTGACGGATGTGATCAAGCACTCCATTCCCAAAAGTATGGCACCCATAAGAGAGCATTACTGACCTATCCCCCCAATATGTACCAGGAAATGCATGAACTATTGAATAAGATGATTCAGTCTGGGGTAGTGAGGGAGAATACAAAGTCCCCGTGGCTGCACTGAGGGTTTGCCCTGGTATGCAAAAAGAATGTTGAACTAAGATTTTGCGTGGACTACCGGAAGTTAAATGCAGTTACACATAAAGATGCTCACCCCCTTCCCAGAATCAAAGAAACCTTGACAACATTGACAAGAGCCAAGAGAGAAAACTGCATTTTGTTGCCCTTTTGGCCTGTACAAATTTGAAATAATGCTATTTGGCCTGTGTAATAGTCCTGCAACTTTCCAGCAATTGATGCAAAGCTGCCGAGGGATAGTCTGCCCTGGTATATCTATCTATATCTATCTAGTTTAGTTTTATGGAAAACTAATTATGCTGTTTGTGCAGCAGGAGATCAGATCTCACAGTGCAGGTATCCGAGTCATATGAAAAGCCTGTCGCTATTTTATGTCTTGCATGGTCAAACATGTCCCTCTCGAAAATAGATCCGTTCATGACAGATAAAACTATGGTCAATCGAACATCTTTCTGGTAATCACACAACTTTAGTTTTATCCCACATCAGCAAAACTAAAAAATATAATGTGTTTTATCTCCCCTCAGACTACAATAGAGAGTGAGCTGAATGAACACAGACTGGTTGGGGGAAGGCTAGGGCCAGTTTAGTGTGGTGTGTACCCAGTGGAGAAATGTCATGGCTTGCAGCTGTCATCTCTACTTATCTATCTCCCTTCATTTTACGAATATTACCTAATTATATCAGAAACTTTTCCATACCATTCTCCGACTTAATGAACCTTACGGTATCCTTGAATCCTCTCTTCACCTAAAAAAAGAGTAAATACTTGGGAGTGTGACCCAGCTTTATATCTACAGAGTATCTGCTCAATACAGTGACTGGTCTACTCAGTTGTCCAACCACCATCACTATACTGTATACCTGGTTCCAATGGACTTACTAATAACACTTAACACAATAAAAATAAGAATTCATTAATGATTTAATTACTGCAAGTAATTGTAATGAGTTAATGCATGAATCATGACAAACTAAGGTTGGATCAATGTTTAACACATCAACACTTAATGAGGATTCTATCTATCTATCTATCTGATTAGCTGACAGAGTCTATGGCTATATGAATTAATATTATTAAAGTCCGCTATCAGGAATCAACTCCTATCATTGTATGGCATTATTTAACACTGTGAATTCATGTGTTACATGTATTACCTCACTAGATGGAAGCAATGGATTTCAACTTCCAGCCATCGGCAACCAGGCTGCCACTGTACCAGAGAACTGGGGCATTGATTCATTATATTATATTCATAGTTATATATAGTTAATCAGGACCTGTTGTTTTACTGTATATGAAATTACTGTTTACTTACTTACTTGTTCAGAGGGAATCATGTGTAGTCAAAAAACTGAATAAAAAATGAATTAGAGTAGGTGCAAAAGTAAGTGAACCCTGAGCTTCATTAGTTAAAGAGAATAAGATGAGACATGATTGGGTGCTTAAAGGTATACTAGGCAGGATGGTTGCTGTTTTGAAAACACACCATTCAAAGTTGCCCCATCAAGTTCAACGGGGGGAGAGAGACAGAGAGAGAGCGAGAGAAAGAGAGAGAGAGAGAGAGAGAGAGAGGGAGAGACAGCAGCGGCGGATGAGCGAGTTAGAGAGTAAATGAAGAGAGGGAACGGCGTTAGCGAGAAAAAAAGGATTGAAACAGAGATATAAAAAAAATGTATTTTCTAATCGTTTCATGACGGTTGTGTTTACAGCACAGATAGACACAGAGACCTGCAGCTCTCTAAACACCCATGACACAGAATGAGAGAGGAGGAGATTTTATAGATTCCCGCCCTCACACCCTGCAGGCTGGGCTACATAATTGCCCAAAGGCTGCAGCACAGAAACATCCCAAATACAGCAAAATAAGCAGAAATTAAGAAAATACAGGAAGAGGGCAGAGTCTTTTCAGATAAATAAAGTACCACACATTCCCAGTGGGTCATGAGTGATGATTTAGAGAGATTACTGTTGTATGAGTCTAAGCATTGTTTTTTTAAGAAAATACTGCATAGCATACCTTTAATTAAAAAATCAAACCCACCAATGAAATGAGAGATTTTTTAGGAATGTGTTTGGGTGGCACTGATTAAAACAGAAAAGAAACCAGTTCAGTTGATTTTTATCAAAGCATACCCCTACAGCAGTACCATGCCGAGAGGAAAGGAGATCTCAGTGGACGTCAGCAAGAGAGTAGTGAGAGCAGATCAGTCTGGTGAAACCAGACCAAATATAAAATCATATCCAAAAGAATTGAGTTCCATCCATCTACTGTGAGGCAAATAATCTACAAATGTAAAGCATTCATCATGACTGCAACTCAGCCTAGAAGTGGACGTCCTTCTAAAATATCCCCAAGAAACACAAGAAAGGTGATACATCAGGTAAAAGTTAACCTGAATGTAACATCTAGAAACATGCAGACCTCTTTTGCTGCATCTGGTCACATGTGCATTCTTCAAAAAATCAGTCATGACATTCATGGGAGGGTTTCTAGGAAGAAGCCTCTGCTCTGAAACAAAAGAACCAAGCTGCTTGTCTCAACTTTGCCAGAGAGCAGTTGGGCAAAACTGAAGCTTTTTGGAAGTCCATGCCCTGGACAGGTGAGTCCAAAATTTAACTGTTACTGTCAAAATCAATACTGCCATGTATGGTGAAAAGCAAACACTGCATACTACTAAAAGAACCTTCTCCCAGTGAAGCATGGTGGTGGGAATGTGAAGATCTGGGACTGCTTTCTTTCCTTGGGACCAGGACAGCTCCACATAATAAAGGAAGACATGAATTCTGAGGCTTAACATTCTTGAAAAGAATGGCTGAAATGGCTCATGCAACGAGATAATAACTCAAAGCATTACAGAAATACAACCAAGGAATAGCTGAGGAAAAAAAAGATTAGCATTGTGCATGGTCAAGTCTGAGTCTGGACCTGAATCTGACCAAAATTCTCATGCCAGACAACTAGCTGCCTTCACAATGGGTTGTGAGCAAAAGCATGTGGTTGAAATAATTGCTGCTGAGGAGGTTTACATATTTTTTGCACACATTAAAATCGGAATTTTATTAAAATGACTATTTTTGTTAAATTATATTGTTGAATTGGGGTTTAGATGAACATTTAATAAGTTATTTTGTTTATTTATTTATTTTTACATTTAAAATAAAGACAATATCTGTAGGGTTCACAAACGTTTATATATATATACAGTACACACACACACAGCCCTTCTACGTGTACCACTGGGAGGGTTGTGGCAAATGTCGAGTCCAGACTCCAACCCTAAGGAAAAGTTTATTTGGATTAAGACATAATGCATTGATGACCATGACTACACCTGGAACTCACAGCCTTCGATCAGAGGAATGATGAAGTGCAGTGTTTCTATCCCTTCAGCTAGTTTTGCCACTGGAAACAGACCAAAGCTTGCTCATTGGCAAGACATATGAGCAGATTTGCACTTTCACTTCCCCCAGAAACTCCCAGATAAAAAAATTACATCCACATAGCACATGAGATGAAATACTATTTTAAGGTGTTTGCCTTATTTTACAGCGTACAGTAATTTATCCTAATTACATTTCTTCCATATTTTCTTTATTCATTAGCCCTTATCAGTTTAAATATTTTTTAATTATAAATAAACTATTATAACTATTATTTCTTCATAGGAAAGAGGATAATCATAATTAAAAAATATAAACAATAATAACACCTTGCTAGACACTTCAATCTAATGCTATATAATGCAGCATACAGCGGTTGGCCACAGCATTAATCCCACTTACCTGTTTTAATGTTGTGGCTTATCGATGTATTTACTGCTGTATTATTGTACCTTATATACACCAAGTTCATTAAGATCCTGGTAATTTTTTTTTTGATGAGATTTCTCAACCTCTGCACTGACTGATATTGATTTTAGTTTTTGTCCGACTGGGCTGACAAAATGTATTGTACTGAAAAGGTTTTTGTGAGACTCACAATCCTATTTTAGGTATTCCGATGAAAAAATGAGTAACAGATGGATAAGAGGCAAGAAAAAAATTAAGAAAGCATACATACATACATATCATTTTAATGTCTCTGCCCTGGTTTTCTGCTTTCTGCATGTAAAGAAATTGGACAAAACAGGGAATTGAGATATGGCTAATTTTACTCTTATAATCTGTACCCACCTACACTTTTTTGACATCACATCTACTCAACTGCTGAGCATTATACTGATCTCCTCAGCCACTACTAGGAAAATCCATGTGTTTGTTGTGCACCACCTGTTTTCCAGTTTCAATCATTCCTGTTCACTCTAAGACAGTAGGTAAAACTACAGACCATCTTGCAATGGGATCACACCAGGCATGATGTCTGTCAACTGTGGTAATGACTGGTGAATACTCATGGGTTGGAAGATCATCATGTTGACGGGTGTCGCAGCTTGAGTGATCCTTTTTCAAGGATGGTCTCTATTTTTATCATAATGAATGGTATCTGCTTCTGTTGTTGTCTTATTCATAGGTTGGTTATTCACATAAACATTAACCAGTTTTGTAAAAGTATTCTTTGTGACAACTAAGGCGTTTCTTGCATATAGCAGTCTTGTTTTTACATCTGGTATGCATAGCATTTAGGACCTGCAGATACATTCTATGATAACATTCTCCTGCTCTGTCCCCATCTGTTCATCATTTATTAAATCTGTCAAATAACCTACACTACTGGTCAAAAGTTTTAGAACACCTCAATTTTTTTCCAGTTGTTACGGATATTTACATAGTGTAATGTATCAATGTGTTTCTGAAATTAAAGCATAGAACAAATAAATAATAATAATAATAATAGATCATTTAAAACAAAACAAAACAAGGAATTATGGAATCTTAAATCCTAAATTTAATTAAAATTTTTGGGTAATTCAGCTGCCATGCACACTAGTGGCGTTCTTTCTATAATGGAAATGAAATATTGTTCAGAAAGTTTGTCCCAACACTGTTGCACTGTTGCAGTTCCAACAAATGTGTTGCACTTGTATGTCGCTTTTCTTTCACCTTCGGTCCAGTTCATCCCAAACCAGCTCCATGGGGTTGGAGTTTGGAGACTGTTAGGTTTAAACCACCTAACATATCAAACAACACACACAAAAGAGAGAAGACCCGTGAATGTATTTCTTACTCGCGAGGAGAACGGACAGAGACTTGCTTAGTTACAATCTCCAACCCGCTCTAAGTTCGTGTCTACACGCTCTAAGTTTGTCTCTGCCGTTGCCTTGCTTTTTATTAAGATCAGGGTGTGCACAGTCTGAAGCGCTAAAACATAAATCACATTGTATATGTTAACAAAGTGTTTCTTTACATGGTGATATGGTATCTTCTCCAGACATCTGGTTCCAGACAGTGGTGTCAAGGACGGGACGAGGAGCTGTTCTCTCATGTCCGCTGATGTTTCCTGTAGAAGAGAACATCTCTGCACAACACTTCTATTCTCACAATCTAAGGCATGAGGGGCCTTTTACGTTGTAGTTTAATCATAGATGGATAATACAAATGTGTGATCACTATATACGATTTTACTCTATGAGAGACTGTGCTGTTCTTTAACACTGCCTTTGAAGTAAAAGTTGGGGCAACTGTAGGAATTGTTTGCAATAACTTTCAAGGCTTCATTTACTTCCATTGCTGCAGGTAAGTTGCAAGTTAACCAATATCTGATCCCTGAAAATGGCCTGGAATTTACATGATTTTTCAGTTTTTTGTGACCTAAACCTTTTTTTTTTCCTTGGGCAGTTTTTAGCTTATTTTTTTACCATTTAAGGTTGTTCACTGGACTTGAACTGAAATTCCAATTAAAACTGGAAAAATGGAAGTGTTCTAAAACTTTTGACCAGTAATGTAGATTTGGACCTATAGGAGGAACTGACAAAAATGTCACATCGTCTGTGTCACAGCACAATTCACGGTCCTCTAATAGTCCATGGTACGATTCCCAACACACTAAAACAGTTCTTTAACTGAATCTTACAAAAATTGTGTCACTGTCCAAATACTTAGGTACCTAACGGTATGACTGAAACTTCCCCAGTCTTTCATTCTTCCCTGTTCCATATTGGTTGGGTTCAGAAGTTCTTCAAAGTGTTCTTTCCACCTCCTGATGATATCCCCAGTTGGAGTCAGTGGTTCTCCTTTCCTGCTGAACACAGCCTGGGCCAAGCCCTGCTTTCCCTTCCTGAGTCATCTCACAGTTTGCCAGAATTTCTTTCAGGCCGACCTTCTGAATACCCTCCCCAAACTCCTCTCATTTTTGCGTCCATTACTGGCACAACCGCAGCCTTTCTGGCCTGCTTGTACCTATCTGTTGCTTCAGAAGGTTCTCAGGGCTGCCACCGTGACAGTCAAAGATGACCCTCTGATCCTAAACCCGTAGGCTCTGAACATGGCCTACTCACATTCCGTGGCCCCAGCATCCATCAGGATGCATGAGAATTCTTCTGGAGATAGGAGTTAAAGACTTTGCGGACAACGCCTCAGCCAGGTGTTCCCAGTTCACCCTCACACCCCAATACCTATCTGGCCTGGATTCCCCAGGAGGAGCTGGAAAATGTTGCCAGGGAGATGGATGTCTGGACCACATTACATGAACCTGCTGCCACCACAACCCAACTCCAGATAAGCGGCGGAAAGTTGATGGATGGAAACATAAAGGAACCAGTCCACCTCTGGTTGTATGTTGGATCATTCGTTAGAATGACTATACTGCCTCGCATCGTCAGGTTAGGTGTGATACCCTGCTATATGAAATAGTCCAACATAATCTAAATGTCAAATCCTAAGGCATTGTGTACAATTAATGAATACTTCTTAGATCTGATTTTTTTGACAAAAAGTTTCACACAATCTGAACCAGTGGCAGTAGATGCTGTTTCAATAATGTTTTAAAACTAGGTTATGATTCTCATTAGTCAGCCATCTCGGGAGTGGATTCCATATATCCATTGCTAGTTATACAGTATGACTGTATATTGCATTGAGTTTTTTCTAGTTTTAGGCAATATATGGATATTTATTATTATTATTATATTTCTTATAAAAACTAGTAATGAATAAAGTAATCTGCTTTTAACATCCAGGCAGGAGAGATTTACATGCATGACAGCAATATTAGATTGTAATCCAAAGAGAAGAGCCATATGAGCGGCTCTATAGTGCACAATTGTAGTTTATTCAGATTACCTGCGGCAGACAGGTACCATACCACTGGGCAATAATCAAGATGTAATAAATCCAAGGGTTGAATAACTTGTTTTACTGTATTTTGTGTCAGAAATTTCAGACAACTCCTTATAATAGCAACACTATTTCCCATTTTAGTTACAACTTTATCTAGTGTATGTGTTTTAACAAGGATAATTTGTTGTCTAAGAAGATTCCAAGGAGCTTTGCTTCTTTGACCTGATAATTGGATTAAGAGTTGGTTTAGCACCCAAGAAATAATATGATCCAAATACAATGTAATTCGTTTTAGACACATTCAAAACAATTTTATTCCCACTTATCCATTCATCTTCAGTTGCACCAGGGTCCTGATAACACACAAACAGATTAATATTCAGAATCATCTAAAATTAACAAATTATACTGATCTCCCATAGGAGATTGAGATCATTATCCGTCGTACCTAATATCCCCACTGATGATGTTATGGGTGAAGGGGTCAAAGCTGCAGCAACTGCGGTCCTGGAGACTGATGGCGAATTTGCTATATGTGGATACTAAAATCAAAAACCAATTAATGTCAGCCTGACGTAGCCATTTTAAAAGAATAATATTACACTTTGCCTACTCCTTGAACGTAAGGTAAGAACAGCACTAATGCAATTGTCTTACCTGTCTGTGATTGCATTTTGCTTTGGGTGGTTGGGCAGAGGAATGTTTTGGTTCATCTTTGTCCAAGTTTACGGAGCGGCAGTTGCTTTTAGTTTATTCCCCTCGCAGATGTTTTAGAGTTTTTAGAGTTTAACTTGCTTTCCAGTGGTGAAATTCCCCTTTAAGTGACCAGGGGAGAGTCTCGCTCTCGAGACTGCACCAATGGCATGCCAGGTGGTTCTGGCAGTGTTGTGTCCACAAGAAAAGTACCTTGAACAGGATTGTAGCTGTGTGTGTATCTCTGGAATCCTTAGTGTTGGGAGTTTTCACCATGCCTGTTTTAGCACTTTGAGAAAAAAGATGGCAAAGACGTTTGAGGATAAAATTAAGAAAGTATGTGCTTGTAAGAAGGTTAATGACAAGTGGAAGAAGGAACTTGAAAGTTTGAATTTGTGGGAGAAAGAAGCAGATAATAGACTAAGCACAGAGAAAGTGTGCAAAGGTGTAAAAGCATTTGTCTCTTTGTGTGTAGAGGATACACATGACAAAATGGTGCAGATTCCTTAGGCCATTTTTGGGAAAGTGACAGGCTTAACTCATTATACAATGCCATTTTGTCATCATGTAGCAGAGTTTGACCCAAATTGGTCATGAGACGACTTTTGAAAAATCCCAGATAGCAACGTTGCATGAACTCAATTTATCCTCCTGTGTTCGTAAGGTCAATAACTTATTTGACGGTCCAGGAAGAAGACATCCTCCACAGACAGCAGATGGAGCTCCGCCTGGTGGACAACAACATCACCCACAATAACAACACTCAAAGGGAGGAACAACATCTGCAGGTGGATAATGGAGGTATAGGGAAGAGCATCCAGAAAACCAGACAGCAAAGCAGCTACTGTAGTGCCATCTATTCGCTGTTCACCTCTACAGTATGATGTACTTTTAGACCAAGTTTTGAAGATATCACACACGTTGAGATTGTTTTTCAGGATGACAGATAACAACAAATGAAGAATTCCAAAGCAAAAGCTGAGAAGCTTTATATGGTTCAGCTGGCCTATTATGCTCCATCTGGTAGAGCCAGAGGCTGTGGATGAAGAAGAGGCAGGAGTTTCTCCCTTAACAGTAGAGAAGGAAGTGATGTGTGCACGAGGTGTGGCTGAATGGGCCATAGACTAGACTGCCACACTGCCGGAGGAATGTGACGGCGAATGAGGAATGTCATGCCCACCCCCTGATAATGTGTTTGTGACCAACCTTCTGTCATCATCTTAGAATGCCCAGTAAAACTGGCAGAAGGAGACTCGTCATGTGCTCTCGGCTTGACTATTGTTTGCACCAAAAATGCTGTAGTAGTGAAAAAATCCTGTTGACGACCCTTCAGCTGTTATGGTATGCCATTCCCCAACTGCTGTCAGGTATGATTATTGCTGATATATTGATTCCTCTTCAGTTACACAAGCCTTGTATGATTTTGTTGAGCCCATAATGACAAAACGCTCATGAAACAGGACTCACACACTTGTAAATGCGTTACTTATGTATCATATGAAGGTGCAGATGAACAGTTTGTAAAAGGGTGGGCAGGACCAATAGATGAAAAAAGGTTACTTGGTTTTGGTGTCATGGTCACAGAGGATTTTGTTGTTTTATTTGTTGATCTAGATGAGATGCATATGAAAGTGTTTTGGTAGACTGGCATCCCTCAAGTGGTTCTGGAAAGGTCATTAGCATTTTCAGGTCATGATTAAGGAATAGCATTACAAAACATGGGTGTGTCCTGTTCTGGCACTGGTTTAGCCACAGGTCAAATGGTGAACTACAAGGAGGGAGCCACCACCCATCCTTTGTATTATACATTGAGTGCTCACAGAACAGTCCAATTGGCAGACCCAGATTCATCTCCCTCTAAGGCCCATAATTTTCTGATGGACATTCCTGAGTTTAAAATACCTATCTTGCATTGGAAGGGGTTCCCAAACAGCTGTTAGTCATGGTTCCTCTCTCTTTCTCTCAACCCAGCTGGTCGAGGCAGACGGCTGCCCACCATGGTTCTGTTCAAGGTTTCTACCTGTTAAAAGGGAGTGCTTGCTCATGGGTGAATGTTGGGTCTCTGTAAATATAACTATAAGGAGAATGGTCTAAAAGTGCCCTGAAATAACCTCTGTTATGATTTGGTGCTACATAAATAAAATTCAATTGAACTGAATTGATGTCTGGTGTGTGCTCAACATAACATCGGTAAGTCATAGCATTGACACAGCATAGTGCCAATCATCCACAGAGTGGGGGTGCTTTTTTAAGAGCTAATGGGGTGTTGAATAACAAGCTCATGAAAAATAATGAAGACACAATTAGAATGGTTTGCCACCACATTAAGTTTTGACAGGCAGAGTTATGCCCATGTGCAAAGAGCTGTACAAGGGAAAACTTGTAGATCACATTCCTTTGTGGGCTATTGTAAAAAGCCAACCTGGATAGTAAGTTTTATCCCTGCTCCGGTGAAAGCCACTCTTCCAATGCCCCTGAGGTAGGGAAAAATGGCTCATCCTTTTCATTCTGGTAAAGGGATCCTGGTGAAGGATCTGTGGAGGTGACATTGGCATTCCCAGTGTTGGAGAGGTCAGTAACAGGTTCTGCTCACTATACCAACAGTGTTAAGGGTGAATGAGAAAATAACTTGGATCCACTTGTCTCACTGTATGTAGCATGTAAAGGTCAAAAGAAATTCTGACTTGTTTGCCATCGAAGGAGCAGTGCCTTGCCTTTGGATAAGCCATAATAAAGCTTACTGGAGGTGAAAAGGACATGAGACTATTTTCTATACTCATTTGGAAGTGATTTGATGTATGCTTGTATGATTTAGATAATCATTAATTGCAATTTGGGGTTCCCTTATTTTATCATCTCATGGTTTTTTTTCCTTCTATACTGTATAGGGAGTGTAATTATTCAAGTAAAATCTTTGACCCATTTCTCCAGCCATATTGAAGTGGGATGTTTGGTTCAATGTGCATATGACACAAGATCTCTGTTGGAGATCTTACCTTCTTAGCAAGTCTCTTTTTCTTATCCTTTGTTAGGCTGTGAGAGACAGGGCTCATGGGTTTATGAAGATAGCTCGGTTTTTTGTGAGTAAGGTTGAATAAATGATAAAAAGTCGGTGGGGGTGTGTGTAATTAAATTTAGTAATAAAAGCAAGACTTTATTTTCTTTCTTTGAAACACTTCCTTCTGACCTCTGATTCCTGTAAGGTATTGTCTCCAAATTGTTTCAATATATTTTCATCCTCTACCCATCAGTGTTTTGTTTGTTTATTGTGTTTACAGGCAATTTCCACAACAGGCTCACAAGACACAATTTAAAAACTGTCTTTAACTCCCATACTACAGCCAATAATATCTTTTTGCCATTCCCTTCTTGCCTCAAAAATGCTCAGGTAACACGGGTTTCCTATTCTTAATTTTCTAGTCTCCTTAGAGTTTCTTGTACGATTTTTTTCCATGCACAAAGCTAGCTGGATTATGCTCGTTGCCCACTCAACAAAATTGATGCAACTGCCATACTACTGCCCTATTTTGTCTATGAGTCTATGAGAGATACCGTGGCTAGAGCAGGAAAGATCACCCTGCATAAACTAGGTCTAATCCTGTGTGTGATGAGGGCCCTGCATATCCCGTGGGTGATGAAGCTGGCACATCACTCCCTGTGGGGGGGGGGAGCTTGCCACTGAGGCTGAAGAGAGCATGAAAGAAAGAGAAACCTGGCCTGATAACTGGCTATAAACTGATTTTTTACCTGGTCCAAAAGATCCTTCTATCCTTTTCATGAAAAACATTACAGTGCTGCTGAAATACATGTACATTATATAGCCAAAAGTATCTGGACAACCCTGCCCAGCATCATAGGTCCACCTTACTACTACTCCTCTGCTAAATTGGAGCAAGTCCTTCCAGCCAGTTACAAAAATTGTGTAACTTGTGCATTTGTGTCTTATTTCAGATGGTGCTTATGACATTTGAGGGTTCACTGAACTTGTAAATTCTAAAACAGGTCAAACTGAAAAGTGTGATTCAGGCTGTAAATATTTAATGATATGGCCTGAGCCCTTCCTCCACTTGCTAGTTGTTAGGCAGTAGACCACTTGCAGGTGGCAGTAATACAGAGGCATCAGACTGAGTAGTCAACAAGATACCTCTGGCATTGCAACCAGTTGGACCAGGAAAAGCCCTTAAAGTATTCAGCACAAGGATATAAACAATAAATACACACAAAGTTACCCCATGAGTCTTTACAAAAAACGTGTCAAAGAAAAAAACCTTGTTTAATAGCAGAAAGTTGCTGGTCATCCAGGTCTTTATGTCCTTAAGGCATGCTTAAAGTTTAGCTCACTGATTGGTTTCACCAGGCTTTATTGACAAGTGCAATTGGGTATCATCTGCATAACAATGGAAGTTTATGGAGTGTTACCTAATAATACTGCCTAAAGGAAGCCTATATAGGGTGAATAGAACTGGTCCAAGCACAGAACCTTGTGGAACTCCGTGAATAACCTTTGAGTATATGGAGGATTCATCGTTAACATGCACAAACTGAAATCGATCTGATAAATAGGATTTAAACCATCTTAGGGTTAGATATGGGTCTATAGTTGGCTAAAACATCACAATCAAGAAAAGGCTTTTTAGGAAGAGGTTTAATTACAGCTGTTTTAAAGGACTGCGGTACTTAGCCTGACATATTGATTATATCTAGTAAAGAGGTGCTAACTAAGGGTAAAACTTCCTTAAGCAGCCTATTTGGGATGGGGTCTAAGAGACAAGTTGATGGTTTAGATGAAGTCATTGTTGAAGTTAAACCATGGAGCTAACCTCCTTTGTTTTATTATCTTCTTTTTTAGAGGGGCAATAGAGTTGAGTACCATTCTCATTGAGCCTGCAGTACTATCAACAAGATGGTCAATTTGCGAGGGACTAAAGTTAACATAGGAGTCCATTGTTATATTAAATCATGGCAGTGACTTAAGTGCTGATGGAATCAGGTCCTTAAATTTAGCTACAGCACTATCAGATAGACATCTAAAAAAAGACATTTCTGCCTAATAGCGTGTAGTCCAGTAACAGGAATTCAAAAGTTACCAAACAATGGTCTGATAAAAGAGGATTTTGTAGAAAGACTATTATATGTTTAATTTTGATGCCATAAATCAGAATGAGGTTGAGGGTTTGTTTAAAACAGTGAGTGGGTATATTTATGCCCTGAGTGAAGCCAATTGAGTCTAATAATGAGATAAACGCAGTTCTAAGGCTATCAATATCAGCATCCATATGAATATTGAAACACCTACTATAACTAATTTATCTGTACTAAGGACTAAATTTGATAAAAACTCTGAAAATTCAGATAAAAATTCAGAGTATGGGCCAGGAGCGCGGTACACTATAACAAATAGAATAAGCTTTAAAGTTTTCCATGATGGATGTGTAAGACTAAGAACCAGGATTTCAAATGAGTTATAATTGAGTTTAGAATAGAGTTGTATCCCTTCCATTGAAGCATTTGTTAAGATGACACTAATTATCTACTCATCAAAGCCTTGTTAGAGTAATTCAACTTGCAGCCAGTGTACATTGGTTATAAGTACGCCTGTGCCCAAAGTTTCCAGCATATCATTGCTTACTAAGTAGCATTGTGATAATGAGGAAAACTGCATCAGGTCTAAGTGAAAGTGTCAGAAGTTAAATTGTTATTCTAAGCAAAGACGGGCTTTCTCAGCTTCAAATCATGGCTAAAGGTTTCTAAAGGGGCAGTCCATGAAAATCTAAAATGCTTTGCAGAAACAGGATGAATTGCATCCAAAGCACGAAAAGGCAGACCAAAAGTGACCACACCATGAGAAGATCAAAACATCAAGCTGAGTTCCCTGAGAGATAGAAAAGCTACTTCATCATAGATACAGAGTTAGCTAAATAAAGAAAGCAATACTCCAATCAGCAAAAGTACTGTCAAAAGAAGGCTGTCTTGTATTGATCTCAGAGGACGAGTAGAAGTTTTTGAACCACTTCTCAGGAGAGGAAACAAGGCCAAACGCTTGGGTGGGTGGGCTAAGAAATACCAGCATTTCAAAGTGGATGACTGGAAAAAAATCATATCTACTGATGAATCCAAGTTTGAGATTTACGGCAGTAACAGAAGGGTGTATGCAAGGCAATGAACAGAAGGGGGAATGATACAGCAGTGTATCAACCCAACAGTGAAACATGGTGGTGGGAGTATTCAAGTCTGTGGGTGTTTTGCTTACTCTGGAGTTGGACACCTACACTGGATTGACAACACCCTAACCAAGGAGAAGTACCACTCCATTCTTCAGAGACGTGCTACACCCTCTTGTTTACTTCTTTGTGGAGAAGAATTCATAGTGCAGCAGGATGATGACCCCAAACACACTTTTAAGGTTTGCAAGAACTTTGCAAGAACTATTTTAAGACCAAAGAAGACTAAGGAGCCCTGACTTGAGGCAGCTGTGGCTCAGGAAGTAAAGTGGGTTGTCCACTAATCGGAAGGTTGGTGGTTTGATCACCTCCTCCAGTCTGCATGTTGAAGTGTCCTTGGGCAAGATACTGAACCCCAAAATGCCCCTGATGGCTGTGCCATCAATATGTGTGAATGTGTGTGTGAATAGGTGAATGTGGCAGTAGTGTAAAGTGTTTTGAGTGGGCGATAAGACTAGAAATTCGCTATACAGGTGCAGTCCATTTACTATTTTCCATTAACTGTCATGGGCTTTCCTCCGCAGTCAACTGACCTCAACCACACATTTATGGGGGCGCTTGAAGACTGAGAAATCCAAGAATTCTGTGACATCACAAGAAGCTCTTTGGAACATTGTCAAATCATGTTGGGAGAACATGGGTGATCAGATTTTGCACAAATGTGTGGAGTTGGTGCCAGCTCGAGTGCATGCTATCATCAAAGCAAAAGCTGGACATAACGAATACTAAGATATTCTGAAATTCATCTACATTTTTTTCAAGGTTAAACTTTTCACTCGAAATGGTAAACTGATATTATCATTTGTAATGAAAAAAAAATAGTGTTACATTCGAAACAAATGCAATTCAGAAGTATCTTGACTAGTGGTCTTACAATCTGGACCCCACTACACATGAATCCTTGAGGCATACAGTTATATATACTAAATAATGAAGGGATAATCAATCTGTGTTCAGATCATATCCAGCCCCTAGCAGGTTGCAGGAGAATTGTGGAATACATTAAATAGTAATTACTATCCAAACATTAGCACTTACCTGTCTTTCAAACTGCTGCAGTCTGAAATTGGATATTGGATATTTATATGTCTTGCAAAAAATCTTTCAACCAAGAATTACTGGGTAAAATCCCGCTTGGGAAATGGCAGCAGTGATAAATGTGATATGTCAAAGTATAAGTGGTATGTTCCTTTTGAACAGTATTTATTTGCTGAAACACTACACATTGATTAAAAATCAATGTGTGCTGTATTTTTTTCCCCACCAGAGGGCAGACATGTTCTTTCTCTCAACATCACAGCCCTTATATATTGGAAAACTATTGTAAGTGATTTAATTATAGAGAACCTTTGTTTTCCTGCAGACTGCAGTAAAAAAAATACCATGGCAGTAATTATTTCAGTGATTACAGCCTGAAGGGAGACATATAATAAAATCTAACTCAGATGTACCTGTATTATAGTGGTTCACAGTGTTACATTTGGTAAACACAGGGTGGAAAAAATTAAACTGTAATCCCATATCCACTATCTGAGCAAGGCAGGTGCATCACACCTGAAAGTAATCTGTATAAACACTGATTGTAGGAGGCCGACTGATCCAATCTAGTGATTCCAACACAGAGACCAGGCAAAGAGAGGCCTCCTGGGTACATACAACACACTTCACTACTGAGGCCTATAAAAGAATAAAAGAGAGGCCAGGAGTTAATTCTGGAAACTGGATGTTTTCCCCCTGAGGAGAGTCAGTGATGCCAGGAATACATCAACAAAGACCTACATGAGGAGGAGAACTGAGGCTTTAAGATGGAAAGAACACGAGAGAGCCACAGATAAGGAGGGGAATGAGAGAGGAATGAAAGAAGGGCAGTGTATATGTGTGTGTGTGTGTATGTATTCCTCACAACCTCAAAGCACTGTGTTAGGGTTAAGCCTTGGTTTTAGGGTTCAGGTTTAGAATTAAGTTTAGGTTAGGGTTAGGCATTTAGTTGTGATGGTTGAGGTTAGGCCAGGGAATGGTTATGTCAATGAGTGTCCTCCCAAAGATAGAAGAATGTGTGTGTGTGTGTGTGTGTGTGTGTGTGTGTGTGTGTGTGTGTGTGTGTGTGTGTGTGTGTGTGTGTGTGTGTGTGTGTGTGTGTGTGTGTGTGTGTGTGTACCACATTGGATGTGGTACCCTCTGTCCCCTGTTCTCCTACGAGAGCCACTGTGGGCCAAGCAGGCCTTTCATTACATTTCTCTGGTACAAATTCTGGTCTGCTGAGGAATGTCTGCACCTCACACACACACACACACATACACACACACAAACACACACACTCTGTGTCTGACTCACTTCTTAGTCTACTACAAACATTTCCACGCTACACAGCACACTGTCAATTAAAAGGGTTAGTTTGCTCAATTGATCCTAACTGCTATAGTACTTCATTCCATGCAAGTAGAAGATTGTTGGCCGGTGTCTGCTTTGACTCAGTGCTGCTGTATGTTTTGGGGTTTTCTTAGAGTAAACATGCTGTTCCAGGTGGGCTACAGTGAAATTCTTGCACACCATACACCAATTTGGTCCATTTGGTGAGCCGCCAATCGTCAAATTTGCATCAGTGGATGTGTCTTGACAGTGTGGTCTAGGGCTGCCATTTTTGATTGACAACAAAAGATTTCATTACCTTGTTCACAGTTTATCTTTTCACATAGCTCAAAGGCGCCCTCAGACTCTGCTTGACTCGAATTTAGATTTGAAAGCAAACTTAAAGTTGTTAAATAAAATGTAATTATTTTATAATAATAACAATACACCTTGCATATTTATTACTAGGCCCATACATTAAATGAATTTATTTTAAATTTTGTAAAAAAAAAAAAAAAGAAAACAAAAAAAGGCTCAAAAGAAAATGCTCAGATTGAATATTTTGAATAATATTTGCAATTCAGAGAGTTGAAAGACTTGCAGGTTTTCAAAGACGAATCGAGACTTGTCCTGCATACCAGTACTGGTGTTACTGCTAATTAGACCTCTGCTCACTTTCAAGATGGGTGACAGTATGCTGGGAGTTATGTAAGACCATCTTTCTCAGTTTAATAATATGAATAATAAAGGTGTAAATTTTCCCATAAATTTAGGTGCAACAAAGCTTATGCTAAGTTAACATGACACAGTTTTAGCCCTGAGTTTTTCACTTGCCAACAATTTTTGGTGATCGCAGAGAAAAGCCCCAGATCAGAGGCAAATCAGTGTGTGGTCACTATTTGTGTACTGTTCAAATACACGATCCGAGGGACTCTCCGATGCATTGCAGCTGCCCAAAAGGTATCTAGCAGGCTAAAAATCTCAACCTGTCGGCAGTCCAAATCCAGTAGTGTGAAAAGTGTTGTGACGCAGCTGTGATTGGCAATGAGTGCAGAAAAGAAGCTACAGCCAACGAAAGCAAAATAAATGGGTTGAGGGAAACCCGGGGGAAGAGCTGTAAAACATCAACAAGCATGGCTACAAGCAATTCATTCTCTCACCCATATGCTTCTCTTTTCTTCTTTGTATTCTTCAGTGCAAATCAGCACACAAACAACTTGGGATTGCTCGTTTGTTGCAGAGATCCATTTTGGATGAGAAAAAATCTTGTCTCATGCATGGTATCGTGTCATGTCATTTCTCGCGTGTGTTTTGTGAGAAAACGTAGTCTGGAGACCAGATGGACTCGCAGGGGATTCCTCCTGGTGAAAGATCTTGTAATTTGTGACCCCTTGCCGCTGATCAGTCATGTAGTCTGCAAACAACAACAATTTCAAGATTCCTAAGTACAAGACAACAAGTTGTGTAGTGTGAACAGTACAGCAATCTGACAACTTTGAAAGTCATGTAGTGTGTACATGGTATTACAGGCAGAGGAGGAAGTATTATGATAGTTTACTTGAGTGAAAGTAGAAACATTTTTGTGTAAGAGTAGAAGCAAATTAGCATTTTTGGGTAATAAAGAGCTATTAAGCACAGTCTGTACACACACAGTCCTGACAAAAGGCCTGATTAGGGACAATAATTGAAATGGTGTACGAGGTATCTGATGGTTTCAAAAACCGCTCCAGTATTAAAATAATATGATTTTTATAACCTGAAGTTATAAGTTTATGTATGAAATTGCATTGTGCAGCTTTAAAATGTATTTTAGTTAAGGGTGTATGGGTATGACTTTAATCCCACTATTTTACATGTGGTGTTTCCATGAAAACTCAAAATTGCAAAATAATTACTATTTTGGCACTACGAAACTGCTCTATCTTTAGCTATGTTATAACTTCAGAAGGTCTGGACAGGGTATCATAAACTCAGTGTTGTACACTGTGTCTATAGGGGTTCATATAATGCTTCCACAGGAGTAAAAATATGATAATTACCGCAACTGGAGTTGAAAGATTTTCATTCTTCACCCTGACCTCACCCTGCACAGTGTTTTAAAATACATTTTTATTTCTTACCAGTGTATATTTCTTCCATCATTTTTAGTGTGTGGACGGCAGACTGGGGTGGTGCACTTTCTATGGCAATCCTACAGAAGCCAAAGAGGAAGACAAAAGGAATGAGGTAGAAAATCTGAAAGAAGACATGGAATGGGACGAAGAGAAAGGGACAGAAGCTAAAAAGGAGGGAAGTATGAGTAGACTGTGATAGAACAAATGAAAGCTAGAGGAACAGAGGAAGTAAAAGCAAGATTGGAAGTACATAGTAGTTCAGGGCAAGACTGAGCCTTGTATTTATCGTTTAACGTCTAAGAGTTACACTTACAGTTAAAATGCTCTAAAAAGGCAACTTAAAAGTCAATAACTCCTTTTTGCAGAATAAGACACATTTACCAAGCAACTTAGTCCTACAAAGTGTAGGAAGAGCCTAATCCTTAAAAACAGTTTTCAAGTAATCATACGATTAATAATTATGTGTGTGTTTTGAGAAGAAACAGCAAATCAGAAGAAGAAATGTAAACTGCTTTGAAGTTTACATTTCCCCAGTTATTCTGCAGAGACAAATGATTCTAATGTTTTAAAATGATTCTATCTACATATCTATCTAAATCTACATGGTGTGGTTCAACTTTACATTTTGGATCATTTACCCCCTTATTCTGTCCCCTCAGATCTGAAAATCCAATGTTCAAATGTCCAGGGTTCCATGGTGGAATAGAAAGGGGGATAACAGCTTTTACTGTTTTAGCTCCAACATCGTGGAACAAACCACCCCTCAGTATCGGTTCAGCTGAGCCAGTGCCACCTTTTAAAAGGCGTATAAAAACTGTCCTGTATAGCCTGACATAGTTTTATTTTATGGTACAGTATTTCTTCAGCACCTGTGAAGCACTTTGTAACTAATGAAAAGGCTCTATAGAAATAATCTGTACTTACTTTTAAGTTACATTTTTTACTTAAAGTGTTGATCTCGAAGATTTTCATTTGAATAAATCTCTTAAGTCACTATCTATCGCTAAATGAGGTAACAAAATGGTGATTGAGCCTTGGGGACCACTGATGAAAGTATTGCAATATTTATATATTTGCAGTATTATGAACTGGCAACATTCCTGGAAAAAATGTTGTATTAAGTTACAGCTAATGCAAACCGTACACCTCTTACTGATGTAGCTTCACATTAACAGCATTTCGCTGGCAAAACACGAGTTGACTTTTATTATGAAGTAGTCACAGGAAATGCAATGTGTTTGTCAGTGAGCTTCGCACTTACCGCTATTGTAAATCAAAAATGCATCTACATAACAAGACAACGGTCATCTTGGGCATTTTTGAAATATTGCAGGGACTAATGCAAAGAGAAGGAGCAGCCACAGGAGCAGGAGCAGGCGACAGGCTGCACACCTCCAACTTCTTAGTGAGGTAACCAATTCCTTTCACG
Organism: Xiphias gladius; assembly: GCF_016859285.1. Classification (NCBI taxonomy): domain Eukaryota; kingdom Metazoa; phylum Chordata; class Actinopteri; order Istiophoriformes; family Xiphiidae; genus Xiphias; species Xiphias gladius. The sequence continues at coordinate 1,456,965 of NC_053421.1, forward strand.
ATGCCCTGCTGCAGCATAAAATCAGCTCATGGTTGCTCACAGAAGGATGGAGAAAGGCCATTAATTGCCTGACTTCCTTATTAATACTACAATATTTTGTTTTGCTGCCCCCAGAGTTCTGTGACCTGTGGTGTTAAACAACATTTGCTGTTACTACCAGCAACTACTGTTGTCGCCAAATCAACCAGGACTGAAATCTTCCAGTCTGCCAAGTCCATCATATCACCTTTAGTACTGATACATAAAGACCAGACCATAGCAGAACATCCCAGGTGTACTGTACTTTCCAATGCAATTTTCATTTGACTGTTTGTCAAAACATGAGAGGATAGACGGGATAAACACAAACTAGCCCTATGCAATAAGAGAAGCTGAAAATCATCCCATATTAACTAAATGCTCCTTCTAGATACTTATATGATTGCTGTGTTTCCAAAAATAACACAACTCCCTTGTGTCATCTCAGACTCACAATATCTTGAAAAATGAAATAATGCACATATGAAGATGGCAGAGATACTTTCTCAAACTACTTAATCACTTAGCTAGCTTTTCTAAAATATCATTCTTAGATTATGCATCCTCATGTGAGCAAAACGACTGAATGAGAAAGAAAATCGACTGCAGACATAACACAGCATACAGAAGTTCGTATCATGGCTTGGATGGATTATAAAAGAGAATATGAACAGGATCTCAATATACAGAAATATCTTTATTTCATAAAGGATTTACAATATTTTACATATGACACATACTGTATGTAAAGCAGGGTAAAAGATCTTTGGCACACTCCTCAGTTACCTGTTGCAGAAAACAGAAAACATACAAAATGTTTTAAAAAATACATCTCTATTAAGTCTTTTAATCTCTGCATTCAAAGATAAGTAGTAGGATTACTTTCCCTTTTTGGCTGATTTGTATTTTATATTCAATTATTGTCACTATGTACATTGTTCTTGCCTCTCTGGCAAACAAGACGTAAGTATAGCTGGATAAAAACTACATGGTTACACACAGAAGGACAAACACTGTCCTTCACAAACACACACACACACACACACACACACACACACACACACACACACACACACACACACACACACACACACACACACACACACACACACACACACACACACACACACATTCCTTTAATACCCTGCTGGTTAGGATGGAGTCCACGGCATCATTTGTGTTGAGGCGACATCTCTGATGACATTTTGGCTCAAAGTTGGACACACAAAGGCACTTTTAGGCAAAAGCTTTCATAACTCCAACATGTCAGAACATATGAAGGTATCAAAATCAAACACATCTGTAATGTGTAAGTAACAAATGGTAAAGTGCTCATTAAATGTCTTTGGTTTAATAGTTATTTCCCTGTTCGTTTCTTATAAACAGAGTAACTTTTGTGCTCAGAGAGATGCCTGTCTGACTCATAAAAAATACTGTCTCCAATGCTCAGCACATCTATGGAAGCTTCCATTTAACTCTGGCTTTTTGGCTCTTTAGCTTTTTCAGCTGATTAAAGCGAGCTGTTACATCTTAGAAGTACTGAATTTCAAAGGCTTTACCCAGAGTTTATCTTTGCTGGGTTAGAATTAGATATGACACTGTGACTCAACTTAACCTGGCCCAAAGTCCTGCAAGAGCTCAGCTCCTGAAAATCACTTTTAAGAGTTCCCATTAAAGCAGAGTAAGTGCCCTTGTTGAAAATCTCCATGAGGATGCAGGGCTTCTGGTCACTTCTCGTCGCTCACGGAGCAGTCCACAGCAATGATGTCCTGTATTTCTGTGATTTTCACCTCTTTCTCCGGGATCTCCACCTCTATTGGGAACTTCAGCTCCTCAGGGATCTTCTCTGCTGAGGAGCAGCGGCTGGAAAGTTTTTCCATCTCGTCCTCCATCTCAGTGATGCGTTCAGCGACGCAATGGGCAGTGAGTCGGGCCTCGGGGTCATGGTCCCAGCATTCCTTTATGGTGGCACAGATAACCGCAACGCCCTGTAATGAGAGGCAGAGAGCAGCGATATGAGACTGAGCATATAGGGCCCATTTTAACATTGACTGAAGGTAAAGACAACTAACTGTTCTGTAGGCAGCAGCATCTATCTTCCATAAAAGCAATACTTAAACATAAACCTTTGATAATGCTTTTCAAAAGAAATACAATTGTAATGGAAAGACTAAAATAACTTTGCGTGCATATTCATGATGTAATGCTACACTAATCAATATTTTTTAATGCAGTATAAGCAATAGATAAAATGACTTGTAATGACGACCCCTACAGAATTTTTTTAGCCTATTTTAGCTCTTTGTTTTGTTCATTAATCATGTTTGAAGCTACAGCAGGCAGTTTTTTTCAGCAAAGTTGGCAACTAGCTGGTGTAGGCAGCAAAAGGGACACATATATTTTTCTCAGGATTTTGTAGAGACCAAAAACAGAACTAAAGGGAGAGTGAATACTGATGTTAAAATCATCTGGTGGACAGAAAAGACAGCTCTAAATGAACTCTAATGTTGCTCTCTGCCTGCTGGATGTGTAAAGAGGCAACTGTTTCCTAACTTATTAATCAATACCAACTTTATTAGGTCTTAAAAAGCCAGTTTTGTGTTTTCAGTTTCTTTTTCTGCCCCCCCTGTGGCCAAAAATAATTAATGCAGCATTCATTAAGAAAAAAGATATTTCAAGAAAGGCCTAAAACATTCTTCCCAGCATGTGTTCTAATCTAATCAATGTCCTCTGAAGACACATAATTAGATCACTGTTTTCAGTGTTGCTGTACAGATTTAGTTTTTTTCCCCAGGTATTCATACAGAATTATCAATAACCGTGGATATCCCTGATAAGTGCAATTGTGTAGGTGTTGTCCTTCCAGGATATACAAAGTACATCTGTGTGTCTGACCTGATGTGTGAGCCAGGTATTAGGGATCTCCGGTCTTCCTCTGTCTCTCAGCACGTTGTCCTTCATGCTCTCCACACAGGGGTGCTCTCGCACTTTAGAGCCATATGCAGGCTCGTAATCCTTCACCTCTGCAAACAGAAACACAAGCAAATGCAAATCATGATCTGAGTCTCAGTTGAAGATAAATATCCTTTCTTGCTGTCATGTTGTCTGTGGCTTCATGTTTCAGTCATTTGCAACTCTTCCAAGCAAGTACGTGGTACCAACAAGATGTGGAAGAGTTGGCCAAGTTCAACATGAACACTAAACAAGCACAAATGTCATGACATGGCTCATGACAAGTGAAACTTTAAGGACAAAAAATCGGGAAGAGGAAGACAGGTGGCCTGTGGAGTTAATGTAATTTGGAAGTGTAGAAGCATCCTTACATAAGGTTATTCCACCCCAAACTACTATTGAGTTATTGTTTTCACCCAAGTTGTCAGCTCTTTAAACTGGCACCACTAATGATGACAGTGGGAAATAAAAATTTTTTTTATGATGTTGAAGGAAAATGCTCGCTTAGGGACTCGAAAATTTATCATTTCTAAAGACAACAAATCAGCTTCCGCTAACAAGCAATTACTTGCAACCTCAGACTGTACAGAGCATCAAACCCACAATCTTCAAAATCATGTTGAAAAACTAGCACAGAAAAAGACAGAGCATAACCTCGAAACCATGAAAAATAAAAAACAAAATACTGGGATTGGGTCCAGACCTCAAGAAACCAATCTCACAACAGCTGCAGTCCCCAGCCCCAAAGAGAAGGGTCTCAGGAGCTCACAGTTGCTGTGAAATTAGACACTAGTAGCTGCAAAATCATCTTCGTTTACCCATCTGAGCCAGAAACTGATACACAAATATTTAACAAAAATTAGTTCTTGTTCTTACATTTAACAATTTCTACACCCTATTTTACAGCCACTCAAACACTGAGTATTATTCACTATGTGTACTTTTTTAGGTGTGTTATATTTGGAAGCATCTATGTTTTTCTCTAGGCATTTTCACTGAAATTAAATGTTTAATATCCCCTTTCAAGACGAATGGTCACTGCAGCACTAGAAGGATACCCTGACAATAAATTAGTAAAACAGTAGTGGTTCTTCGATCTGTGTACAGTATGTGAATGAACATATTTACTCAAATGAACTGATAAAGAAATTAAGAATTTTCCAATCGAATCAAATTTCAACAAGAAGTCTTCAAAGTGGGGTTCAAAGTTTATCCTTGATCGTGGGAACAGGAGTTGAGAAAACAATCTCGAAACAAAGTAAATGTAGTAGCTGTTGTAAAGACTTCTTTCATGGCTTACTGTCTGCAGTGTTACTTCCAAGGCCAAGGAGCACATCATTAACAAACTACATTAGTTTGTCGGGTTCACATGTAGCTTTAACCACCGTTGTTTAGCATGATATCATGTATGTAGCGATCAAGTGCATATTTAAGAGCTCTTTACAGGGTTCTCTTTTAAAAAATGAGTCAACTTGAAACATCATAAGTCAGGCAGAGACAGTTTTCATAGAGCTAACGTTATCTTAATTAGCCAACTAGCTAAAGCTGATAAAATCTGCCAGCAACAGAATAAAAAATTTACTGTCACTGGCTAGAAATGAGGAGGCTGCTTTTGTTTACCACTGTGTGAAATCATTTGTTTCAACAAATTAAAAAATTTCAAGTGGTAACTCTTCCGCTGTTATTGTAAACTGCATATATGTTGTGCGAGTGGTTGAAGTTTGATACGCATAATGGCAACAACTAAGGGGGACTGGGGCTTAGCGAGTTGTCAGTTGTAGATGTTTTCCCTTGTTTTCTGAGCACTTTAAAGTTGTATGTATATCAATCCAGTATCCCCAGAAGACTGGGCAAACGCCACCTTCGCATAAAGATTATATGATATGATCAAAAACTACAAAACAGCTACTAAATGGACCTTTTGGTGAGATTGGTTTTCTCAACAGCCTCAAAAATTCTCTCAAAATTATTATCTGTCCATAATATGCGTCTGTAGCTGCAAATATCAGTTTAAATACTTAATATTGTTGGTGTTAATTAATGGTATGGTATGATCAAGGAAAATGCTGTGATAGGAAATCTAGGAAAAGCTGTAGGATTTTAATATATATCTGGTCCATATGGTCTCTGCCTCTATGTCCTCAAACAGAGGAAGTGGGAAGGTTGGAGTGGAACCCCTGGACAGGAAGTTGGAGGGCTGGGATTGAGACTGTGTGCAGAGAAGCTGACTCTACAGGCCCACACTTCCTGTTTTTGACATGTGGAACTTCCCCCCTTTTTAGTGTTTTAAAACAGGACCCAGCCGGGCCCGGCCCATTCCCCTGGAGCTTATTTATGCCAGGGCTGGTATTGTCCTCACAGCTCTGCTGTTTAGATCTCCTGCAGTGGAGCTGGTATAAATACCACACGTTTTCCTGGATTCTATACAGCTGAAACATAAAACAGCATAGCGCAAGTTGACCAAAAATGAGAGAGTTGCAAACAGAAATAAAATAGGTGAAGTGCTTTTTTAAACATCAAGACATGACTGATTGGAAAAGATCTCATTTTATGCTCTGGTGTTGATTTGGCTCTTATATTCTTTTCATAGGAATTATATCTCACACATTAGAGAACCAGGCAGGCAAATACTATCATTTCAGTCTATATGAGAGGTGCAGCCTGCTTTCCTTCTCTTGACATTTGAAAGCTATGAGAAGAATTTCATCCACGGTTTGAGAACAGATTTCACAACAGACTGCAACCAGAGCCTCAGTCTCACTTTTCCCTTGCTGTCTGGGGCCCATAGTTAAAACCCTGGTGTATCCAATCTAAGGGGCGGAAAATGGTTTACACCAGTTTCCTTTTTAGATTATCTGTCTGAAACCTTTGTGGCCTGGAGGTTAGCAGAAACCTTTGTGGCTAGATTCACTGTCTGGGATGTACTGTCTTAAGAGAAACACAGTTCAATTTTTGGCATTCAAGAGAGTCTCAATAGGAATATAAGATGATGTTGATCCCACATCTATGCAAAACCAACTACACATCACAAGAAATGAACCTGCATAGCCTCTAACAACCCACACTCTCATCAAAACAAAATCCTCTCTCATCCAAAGCATCCGCCTATCTCCAGAGAAAGTTGTGGGTTGAATTCCTGCGGCAGGTTTGTGGCTAGCACATCAGGGTACTGTGAAATTTAAATGTCAGTACCACTGGTGCTGTTCTGACGGGGCTTTAAAAGGCTAGAATGAGACAGGGAAACACCTTTGCTGCAAGCAGTTGAATCGAATTCCATGTGTGTCTGGGCCTGAAATTACAAAAAAAAAAATTACTCAGTACAGTTGCCGGTGAAAAAATTGTAAAAACTGCATGAGTAACTCCACTGCTTCCATTTGTATATGATCTTCAAAGATAACTGATATCAGTTAACAAACTTAGTATTTGCATGCTTGTCTTGTCCATTCTCATTTGCTTGGTTTCCTGTTTGTGTCTGTCAATCTGTGCTCCTTGTGTTTTTTTCACACTATTACTGTCTTGATGGTTTTACCTCCCGGTATTATCTGCTAATGATGCTGTCGTGCTTTAACTGCAGACTTCATGTCTGCATGTATTTTTGTATGAAATGCTTGATTGCATATTTCCTACAGTGCATATTGCTTGACATATTCTATTTTTTAGCTTTTCATCCTGTTTAGTTGCTTTGCTTGCCTTGTCCTGTTTTGATAACACATGTTGTCTTCATTGTTCATTGTTATTTATTTTAATTTATTTAATATATATTTTATATATAATATATATATATATAATTTACAGAGCTAAAGCTAAGAGGTGGTTAGCTTAGCATAGCATAAAGACTGGAAGCAAGGGGCAACAGCCATAGCAAAAAAATAGTAGTCACATATTAACACACGTCTTGTCTGTTTTTTTTATGAATCTTAACACACATTTTTCATGAATTTTCATTACTGAACTGTAGATCACTTTTACACATTGGCCACATCTTTTAAAATCAATGAATTTTCTCACTCAAACTCAACCATGACCAAAACTCTGTGTATTTACTCCATTTTGCACATTTACGTACTATACTCCTACTACTATATTCAAAACTGTTCAATTTACATTCAAAACCAACCAATCATAAAAAACTAATGTAGATTAGAATTTGATCTACTACATTATGATACATCTAGATCTAAAAATAAAAATGCATAAACTCATAATTGGGCCTGACAACACTGAGCGCCTATTTTTCATTCCTTGATGACTTCTATGGAAGACCTCTGAATGGGTGGAGTCACTTTTCCTTTAACCTTACTTTCCATTCTTCAGCCTCACAGAAGAACTCTTTTTCTCATTGAGGTGGACAGTTTATGATCAGATGTCCCTCTTGCACACAATTTATGCTGGATGTCTGGACATATCTGCATAAGATTGCCAGGGATGGGTCAGGCAACAAAAAAATTCTTTGCCAGCTGGATTGCAAGAGAGGACATAATGTGCAATGTCAATGAGAACTTGTGGCCAAATGCAGAAGGCAGCATTTACTAGCACTGTTGTATTCCTATATCTGTAGCTATCCTATACATGTATATATAGTGAATATGTACAGTTTTGTACTGTACTGCTGGGATTACTTTAGTTTTATTTTGTGGACTTGGATCTACTCTATGCAGAAAAAGCCTATTGATGCATATTGCAGCATTTCTTTACATTCTCATTAATTTTGTTGTAATGGAATCGTGTTTTCTTTGTTCAAAGACAGTAGTGATACATATTGTAATGCTACCTCTTGGTAGTATTTGTTAAGTCAGTGTGTTCTGAGTGATATAGTTTTCTTGTCGGTAGAAAAATGTTGTCAGTGTTCTGGTACCAGAGTTGATCCTGAGATGGGGATCAAGCGTTTTGGTTGCATTACTGCATTTTTGATATGCGATTCAGCTGCAAGACTACTCACTAGGTCAAATAGACAGTCTCACATAAAGCCTATACTCATATTTCTTCACTGATTCCCTGTTAAGTATTGGATTCTCAGTCTTACTTAAAGAGCATTGCACGTTCAGTCTTCTGCTCATGTGGCTGGTCTACTTAACCCTCACTCATCAACTTGCTCTCTTAGGGTCAAATAAGCTAAATTTACATGGTGATCGAGCCTATGAAGACATAGCACCTAAACTGTGGAACGCTCTGCCTGCATTTTTAAGGTCTGCTGATTCTGTGGATTCTTTTAAAAGGCAGCTAGAGACATATCTGTTTAGACAGGTGTTTGGGTAATCTGTTTGTACCAGGTCTGTATTTTATGTATTTGTTGTGTATTTTATTGTGTACTGTATATCTTTATTGTTTATTTTGATTTTAGCTTTGTACTTTTTACGTGGCATGTTCTTTTCTCTTGTATGTTGTATAATGCTCTCGTAAAACACTTTGTGACTTATGACTATGAAAAGTGCTATACTAATATACAATTTGTTTTGACATCGAGTATGGTAAAGATAACTGTATGAAGAGTGAACACAGTATGGAGAAATGTGGGTTACCAATTGTAAAAAAATTAAAAATAATGTATAAATAAACAAATGGAAAACGAATAATTTGTAGTTTTAGAGGGGGTTGGGTAACTATTTCTCAAGCAAGAATATTTGTTTCCCCTACGTACAGTCTTCAAACTAAGCTAAGCTAAACATTTTCTGGCACCAGCTAAGTACTCAACACAGTCACAAGAGTGGTATCTCCTTATCATCGAACATGCAGCAAAAAAAACCCCCCCAAAAAAAAAACACACAAAAAACCGAGAATAAATGTATTTGTTGAATTATTCTTTTCTCCAATGAAATGCCCTCTGTCCCTAAATCTTTGCCTCAGCAGGGTATAACCATTACCCAACTCACCAGCTGTTGCCAATGGCTGTCTCCCCTCATGGACCACAAGGCTTTTGCTTCACCCCGCTCCATTACCCTGCATAACACTTAGCTCAGATAGAACATACAGGTCCTGCCGCTCCCTGCAGGCTAATTCAGGACATGTAAATAAAATGCTCAGAGACACACAAAGAATGTACTATAACTGTACACAACAACAATACCAGCACAGGGTAGTATTTCTAGCCACCATTCTGTCCCCTGTTGTTGGAGTGGAGACAAAGGAAACACCCACACACACAATCCCAGATTGAGACGTAGAAACAGGGCTACATGAGTGTGTCTGTCTAGTACCTCCATCTCCCTCTGTCTCTATGTACCTCTCTCTGAAATAAACACACACAAAGACAAACACACACGTGTTGGAATGTAACTGTAACTGTGTAGTTTTAAATATCTCAGACTGTCTAGAAAAGCCGACTAGTGAAGGAGGTGGATCGGAGTGACTCCCTGTCTACTCAGCAGAGGACATTGGAGGAAACAGAGAAGTTTTTGTGTGTGTACTTTTATCTTTGTGTCCGGTTTGAGTTTTAAAAGACTGAGGATGTTTTTGGAAAGTGAAGACATTTTGTTCTGTCCAAAGTGTTGTTTGAGGGTTCAGACGTATGATGGAACACTGATGTTACTGCTTTATGCAAGATTTGATCGACTCTATCAAAAAAGGGTCTCCATCTACATAGACAGTATTCCATTGGATTAAGAATTGATGCAAAACTAGGGGGTACCATCGTGAAACCAAAAACCCGAGATAGGATTTGCCAAACAGGTGTTTGGGTAATCTATTTGTACCAGGTCTGTATTTTATGTATTTATTGTGTATTTTATTGTGTACTGTATATCTTTATTGTTTATTTTGAATTTAGCTTTGTACTTTTTACGTGGCATGTTCTTTTCTCTTGTATGTTGTACAATGCTCTCGATTTGCCAAACACGTCGGTTAGTTCCTCATACTAAATGCTTTTACTCTTCTAACATTACATGCTGAAAATACATAAAGTATGTAATCAAAGCAGCTAACATCTGTTTCCTTATCATTCTTACAAAACTAGGACTAAGTACTTCTACACCCCAATACAAGAACAATGATGTTGCTTTATTTCTATGTCTTAATGGGGAAGGATCCTGACTTTTTGCCAGGGTTGTGTAGCTTTAACCCCAGTCTTTTATATATATATTGTGTATATATAATCTCTCTTTAACCACATTGTCAAATCAGCTGTAGACATTAAAATTTCAGCTGGAGACGGCATTTTCAAACAACTCATAGGGATAGTTTTAGCTTAGTTAGCCAGCTAGCTAAAGCTGATAAATTCTTCTGTGACAGTTTTCATTTCAGCTGACAATAACACCGGTTGCTTTCTAGAAATTAGTAGCTGCTTTTGTCTGCCTCTGTCTGAAATCAAAGCCCAATATTTCAAAAATGATAATTTAAGGTTCTGTGTGTGAACGTGCAACAGGCACGGTCTATCTGTTTGCTGACTTTGTGTAACAAAATTGCCTTGTTACCTTACTAGCTTATTACTATGGTGAGGCAGTCAAGGCAAGGTGGATGAATGGCAGAAGGGACTGGAGAGAAGCAGTTGCCAGACCTAGTGAGCTAACAACAGTGTTCTACAAGTTACTTTGTCAGACACTTTATTGTCATTACCCTCAGAGTTAAATCTAATGTACCTCTGAGCAAAGCAAAGGAGGCAGGCTACATTAGTAAATTTGTCTTGTCCTTTTCTTCATAGATATGAAAAGGGAGCAAAATCCAGTGTGAACATGGCCACAGGAACAGGATACCTGCAATGCAAAAGTTCAGACTGTTTCAGATTTTTTGCCATACAACACTGCTGCGCCCCTGCACTAGCTGCATTTAAATGAGGTGGTTTTTCAGGCAGTGCTGACGGATGTCTGAATGTGTCCTTCGTGGTAAGGCAATAAATCATGTTAGTGATAATAAACAAAGAAACATTGACAAAAACATTAGAGCTGCTCAGATATAGCCTATACAGACAACGAACACACATGTCCTTACTTTAACTTACTTTACTCTTCCTATTTTTGTGAGGACATTTAAGGCTCATGAGCATGGACACTCATACACACACACGCACATGCACACACACACACACACACACACACACACACACACACACACACACACACACACACACACACACACACACACACACACACACACATGACATGCACAGCCAGCTGAAACAGGTACAGTGTCTAATGCAGATCTCTATCACTGATTTCCTGCCCAAAGAAGGGCAACAGCAGAGTCCAGATTGCTTCCCTCACATATCAGACATTCCTCAGATTCCTGCTGCAGACCTGGAACTGAGGTCGAAGTACAGTCCAACAGACAAGATCATCGGTCTCCCTGTTATACACACAAGCCCTCACTCACTGCATAACAAGAAACAGTAGCCTGAGCCTACTGTCTGCACTATGTAGGTCACAAACACACACAGACATACAGTAGGTACATGCTTACAGTACTATGTAATGTGAAAGATGTTGCTCGTAGTGAGGAACCAACAGAAAAGTATTGTCACCTCTGCTGTTCCCCTCAGCTCTAAGGAGTGTTTTAGCACAGTTCATTATTTTAGTTTTACATCCTGTAACTTTACAGTTTTGGTTATGTCACGCATGAGTCATGAATTTTGCTCCCAGCAGCAGCAGGCAGTTGTTTTCAGTAACACAGCTTTTAAAACCCACTGTTACTTGATAGCTGGTGAACATAGTGGAGCACATATCCCTCGGGAAATACTGAGGCCAATTATTGGGCAGTTATCTGCTTATATGTTCCCCATAACAACTTTATAAGATGATAATTTGTAAAAGTAAAGTTTCCAGCTTTGTACAGCTTTCTCCCAGGAGGCCAAGACTCAATTAATGCAGGTTTCACAATAATTACAAGACGCATGACATTAGTTAAAACAACTATAAATTTTTAAAATTTTTTACTTTGGCAGTCTCCAGTGGTAGGAAATGAAGGCACTGCATAGACTGCACCAGTTTTCAGAGGGCTTGTCTCATTTGTCCACAAGCAAAAACCTATGCTATTAAATGTATAGCGATTATTTTATCTAAAAGCAATATAAAATAACTGAGCCCCCAACATCCAAAAAGATTACATTGTTTTTCCTTGTATGCACAATATAAATAACATCTTGGGGTCTCTGTATAAAAGAGGGCTCTGGGAAATATTTCCTTAAGATGTTTCATGCAAAGAAATGAAGGGAGTTAATTATCCAGATGAAGAACATCAACAGAAGAGACCAAGCAGTCATGTTTATCACATTTGATTACTGAGGTTACATACACTTACACATGCTGCCCCCACTGCTAACTGTGAGAACGAATGTGTAAGTTAAACAAAAAACACATTTTCACTGTGTGATAACAACATCCTATACACTCCACAGAACTCTAACATGATGACATTGCTACTGGCCAGTTGGCTTGCCTGCTGAGCATGATATGATAACCCAAAACTCATGACATCTGTTGTCACTGTTGAGTCATCTTAGTGGTTGACACTTTGCCTCAGAATGATTTGCTTTGTTATCAATGTCAGTATGTGCTTGTGTGTTACATAACATCATACTTCCCACAGCCTAAAGCAGGTAATTACTAAATACAGTTTATGGTGTCTGTTGGTGCACTGACCTCCAATAGCTTCACACCTCGATGTCATCTCCCAGAGCACCAGGGCCATGGAATAAATGTCAGTCTGTTTGAAGGACTCAATGTTCTCCAGATTGAGTCGGGCCTCTAGCACCTCTGGAGCCATGTAACGTGCTGTACCCACCTACAGTACAGAGATAGCAGAAAGGGTTAAAATGCATACACGGAGCATAGGAGTGCAGTTCTTGTTCCTATAGCTGGGTAGACAGAAAATGACAGGAATAACAGCATGTCACTATCACTCCAGCACACCACCACCACCACCACCACAGTAAACACTATATTAGTCTGCAGAAGTGTGCTGTTTTATTTTCTCCAAGTGTCTGGTTTGTAGTTTTTACTGCTTACAATCAACTTATGTGCTCAGTGACAATACATCTGACCTCCTGAATTTAATTCTTAAGTGGATGAGATATTGGACAAGATACAAAACTACACTTGTGACATACTTCCTTTTCTGGTTATTCGACTGTCTGAAGTTTGTCATCAATTTACTACTGCACTGAGTACAGTTGAGCTTACTTTGTAATGTGACATCTAAAATGACACTATGACAGTTTCCACGTTGCTGTTATGTTGCATTTTCTTTGTAGCCTCCAGTCGAGTTCCTTGTAAAACCTTGATGGATTTAAGGGAGTTCTGCTCTACCAGAGGTTGGAAAGAAATCATGTTTTCCAAACCCCAAGTAAGACTTGCTTATGAAGTCCTAAGTCAAATCCCAACTCAAGACAGATAAGTTCCAAGACAAGCTCAACATGTCCCAAGTCAAGTCCCAACTCAAGACCAGTAAGTTGCAAGTCAAGCCACAGGTCATGATCAACAGGTCCCAACTCAAATCCCAATGCAAGACCAATAAGTTTCAAGTCAAGCTCAAATTCAAGGCCAGTAGGTCTAAAGTCAGGATCAGCAAACCCCAAATCAAGTCCCAACTTAAGACCAATAACTTCCAAGTAAAGTCCAACAAGTCCCAAGTCACATCTCAGTTCAAATATAATACGTTCCAAGTCAATTCCCCAGTCAATACCAGTATGTTCAAGGTTAAGATTAACGTGTTCTATTTCAAGTTAAAACCATCAAGTCCAGAGGCATGCCCCTCCAGCCAGACAGGTTTGCAACACCCCTCCATGGATTGTAAAAAAAACAGATACATTTTTCTTAACAGATTTTAATATACATAAAACCTAATCAAATACCTCAAGAAAATACTGTTGAATTAAAAATCATTGCAATAGAAATTACAATTGAAAGTATGGCAATTCACTACAATTTTAATGATGTGATGACATTCATCACATCAAATCTGCCAAGTTGTTTCTTTTACGGTAGCTGTAATAGCTGAAGATCACGATCAATGCATTGGTTTTGTTATGATTTTATGTTATGTTTGTTTCGGTTGGTGTGTCAGTTACAATGGAAATTAGGAAGTTGTTTTTATTGCATTTGCCAACATCGTGTTTGCTTTTGTTCGTTACAATAAAGCCGCTTTGTGCTATTTACTCATTCAACCACCCCCTGTAAACTAAGTATATTGTTTGTGGAATTTAGTTGTATTGTAAGCACACATTGCCCCCCTCTCTGGACAAAAGGTTTAAGTAAAAGTGAAGGCAAAAGTCATCAGACTCTTATTTCTCCCAATGATACCGTAAAAGCAAGAAACAGATGATGTTGTGGCCAATGCTTCACAGAACAGGTCTATAGCTTTTAATGAGTAATGTTTTTGCACAAATCAGTATTAATTTGCACAATGGTGGCTGATGCTTTGTTCCATTTCCAGCAAGGAGAACTGTGACTGAATGATCTCTCATTTCAGAATTAGGAAAGTAGGGAACTAAAACATTGGTTTGCAGTATTGCGTAACTTCATATCTATCAAAATACCTTACTGGTTAAACGCGCAAAGCTGAACAAGCTTGCTGGCTATGTTTGCAAAATATTGCTGACATAATATCTACTGTTGCACGTGGAACACATTTATATGCAGTGCAAAGAAAATTTTGTGGCTGTCCATGTTTCTTCACAGATTTTTCCGAGCTGGACTGCATGAGCACACATGCAGGGGTTATAATTACAACCAACCAGCTGGGAATTTCCAGCTTCCATTTGTAAATGGAACACATCGTGAGTGCCAGGGATCACAATTAGAACATTTGAATGGATAAAACAGTACAGGAACCAAGTATTTCACTCTGCAGTTTGCTACTAACTAGGAAAAAGATAGCAGGTAAATATTTGCAGGAAGAGATGTGTATTCTAAATCATGGCCTGGTTTTTGTTATGTTTGCGTCAACTCTATGTGTATGCTTGTGTACATAGGTGTGGGGTGAGGCTTCACAAGTTAGTCAACTCTCACCTGTAGCTGCTGCATTTCTAGCCAGTGAGTCATAAATCATAAAAAAGAAGGACAAAGTCCCACTGAAAGACTGAGAAGGAGCTAAGAGCTGCCTTGAGGAGCTTGCATGTCACAAAAAAGCCTTTACCTCTCCCCTTATCCCTTGATTGCCTGTCTGTCTCTGTCAGATTTGTTCTGGCAGCAAATCATGTGCCAACAAAACACATAAACACAGAGTGGGACTTAGACTGAAGGAGGCAAAACAAACACAGCCAAATCATATATCACCAAAAACCAAACCAAAACTTTTGTAATGCAGGGTTTTGGTGGTAAACAGAGAGAGTTACCATTACAGCAGATACTAAGCTTTCTCTTCAAAACCCACAACTTGTAACAACATATTAAACACCTGACAGCAGTACTTAGGTTTGTAACCACTGTTAGCCAAGACTGACAGGGAGTTGTCCTAGGGCAGAACTTTAGAAATGCCCTAGTCATATTCAGTGATTGAAAGTAACTAAGTACATTTACTTAAGTACTGTGCTTAATCACAATTTTTAGGTATTTGTACATATTTGTATTCCCATTTCATCCTACTTTATACTTCTATTCCACTACATTTCAGAGGGAAATATTGTGAAAAATATTTTTACTGCTCTACATTTGAGAACTTAATTACTATTTATTTTTCAGATTGACATTTTACATTAAAACACAAATTATACTGGCACATTTATGTTGTTAACTTCAGTGTTGAGTAATGTGCACTGTCCCATATACAGTAAATAAATAAACAAATAAGTATATAAAATACAATACATTGTTACAGATTAGAGCAGTAGTCCCTAGCTTTTTTAATTTGTAACCCATTACAAAAAAGCTTCGAGAAAAGTTCTAAATATGAATACAATTTGTGCAGCAGAACTTTGTTTTTTTTTTTCTTTTTTTCTTCTCCCATTAATTATTTCATGGCTTCTCAGATTTATCTTGTGACCATTTGGCGGGGGCCCATCCCCTAGGTTTGACACCACTGGACTAAGCTGTATATAAAGTAGATAAAAGTTGCCTCACCATGACCTGCTACTACAGTTAAATGCTTCTTACTCATTGATGCGTCGGTATTAACGATATAATAAAGTTATGTATAATAATATATCACTCACAACGGCCGTTTTTTTGCAGAATGAGAAGTTTTAGTTTTGATACTTTAAGTATTTTTTGCTGGTAATACTTTTACAATTTTGAATGCAAAACTTTTACTTATAACAGAACATTTTTGCAGTATATTGTTGTATTGCTACTTTGTCTTAAGTAAAAGATCTAAGTACATCTTCCACCACTGGTCACATTTGTATATAAAGACTGTGGAAAATTTGCTTTAGATAGTTTAGTACTCTTTAGGTCATTTGCTGCTCTTCCTATCTGGAAGACTACAAGCAGAAATTAAGTGAGTTGCTAAAATACAACATAGCAACATTGCTCTTTCAGCTAAGTCTCAGGATATAACAATGTCTGATAAAAAAAGGAAGGCTATTAAGTCACATAATAAAGAAGACAAATTATTAAAAGAGGATTGCCATCTGACCTGTCCACTGTTGGCAAGGTCATCCACAGACAGGCTGCTGTCCAGACAGAGTCCCAAGCCAAAGTCACACAGGCAACATGTCAGGTCGTTCTTCACCAGGATGTTGGAGCTCTTCAGGTCACGGTGGACTATGGGCACCTTCAGGCACAATAGAAGTACGGTTGTCAGTTTCAAAATAAAAGCATTAAAGTAGACAATTGAAGGATAAACATGAAAAATTAAAAGAACAAATATGAACTTGCACATGGTAACAAATAGCATATAAACACATTTTATAATGAACAATATGGTGCATGACAAGGTATTTTATAAACTACATGGTTGATTACCATTTGATTATCTGTGAATATTCGTAGTTATATTTTTGATGACCCCCTGGCCTTTTCTCTACCACCACCATTAACTTTTCATTTTGGACACTCCACAAGCTTTCCTTTTGCCCCACCCTCAAACTAATTTGTTAACTTATTATAAAAGTTACTGAAAACTGATGGCTGTACTTTTCTATGAAATTTGCTGTAGATATTTATGTTCCAATGAGGGTAACCTCTTTTTGGTGTCTCCCTTACCTTTCCGATAGCTCCACCCTCAGGCCAAAATATCAACTGTGCAGACAAGATGTTTTCAAATTCAACAGGTGGATTACTATGAGATTTGCTGAGTGCATTCATACTCCCAAGGTGATATGAATTTTAAAACATCTTTCCTCTTGTGCTATTCTCATGTAAAACCTTGCATTTTCAGCACCACTATTGTTAAAACTCAAAGAATTGAAATAAATGGCAGCATTTTTTTTTAACAGTAATGCACATATTTTGACAATATAGCAGTATATTAAGTATCTTGTAATATCTGCTTTGAATTGCAGTTTATAGTTTACAGATCTGGTATGCTGCTTTGTCAACTGTAAGTTCAAACTAATAATAATAAAAATAATAATAAGAAGAATTACACATTTTTTTAAAAATAGTTAAGTTAAATCAAATTAGGCAAAAGTACATATCAAGTAAAGTAGCAATAGAATACCCAACAATAAAATAGGATAAAAACATTAAAATGATCACATAAAACACATAAACATAAAAAGAGAAAAAAAATGATGGTAATGTCATTAAAATTCTTTTTGAAAAGAACTTTGTAAAGTGATTTAAAACATATTGATTCTTCAGCTCCAGACTCTAAGGAAGGAAGCTCTAAAGCATATCAATGATATAACATAAATCGCTGACAGTTCCATGGAAAGTAACATGGATATTCCGTAGACACAGAGACCATAAACATAATACACACTGTCCTACCTTTGGGCGTCCACAGGGGAGGCGATCACTATGGAGGTGGGCAACACCCCGAGCCAGAGAGCTGCCCAGCACCTGCAGCTCCTCCCAGCTGATCACATGGCGCGTTAGGTACTCCTGGAGAGCAGGGATTATGGGATTGGTAGCATAATGAAAGGGGACAATTACTAGAGGATTGCCAATAGATTAATATTGAAATTTAATAAATTTAAGGATTAAAAAATAGACTATCTACTGTGACATCTGCAATTTACAACACAGATTGATAATGTCCCACTAATGCTGAGTAATCTGAGAGGGGTGGTCTCACCTGTAGGTTTCCTCTGGGATGGAAGGCAGTGATGAGCCAGTACTGCTTCTCCACCTTCCTCTCCTCAGCTGTGAGGAAGTGGAGGATGTTTTCATGTCGGAGGTCTGTATTGGAGAAAATGTCTTTCTCATTCTTCCAGGAAGCGTACTCCTCATAGGGGAAAATCTTCACAGCCACAGTTTCAAACTGATCTGAGGTGGTCTGCTTCAGCTTAGCCTTGTATACCTGAGCGAAACGACCTTTGCCCACCTGGAAGAGGATCAAAAGTTATCATTTTAGTTAGAATGGCAAAGCGCAGAGTAGGTCCACAAAAGAATTCTAAAATACTACTAGGTTTGTATACCAGCAGATCCAGATCTATAGGTAGGGGCTCAGTGTTGTGGTTCAGGTTGTTGGCGTGGGTCGAGCTGCTGTCTGACCTGTCATCATCCATCATGATGGCACAGGCGTCACTGCAGTCCAGCCCACCAGCTCTTGGCTTACGTTTCTTAATGCTGCGATCCCATTCTTGGTTGAGCATGCGTTGCCGGTAGGTTCTGTACCAGTAGAACATTCCCGCAACCATGATCCCCATCACCAGCAGGGGCAGCAGGATCACCAGGATCACAGAGACCAATGGATCTTGAGTTGTAGCTGGAAAAAAAAAGGAAGTTGAGATAAATAAAAAGGTGTACTGCATGTGGCATAGAGTATATGACCAGGAAGCTCATAAACAGCAACCAACACTGAAAAGAAAGCAAATCAGATGATTGAGGTTGGATTATATGCGAGATTTAGAATAAACTCGATCAACATATACAGTAAGCAAAAAACAGTGATGAAGTGGAGGATAAACCCAGCACAGCATTTATAGCAAGCCAGACTTGTATTTAGCTGAAAAAAGACTAAGACTGCGTTTGAAATGAATCATCTGAAAAGTCTGCTATGATGAGTTTCATAATGTAGCTAATGTCTGCTGACTGTGGTGAACGCTGAAAACATGAGTCATGATTGTTTGCTGTCATTTCATTTTTTAGCTAGCAGTGGTAAATGTCTGAATGGGCGGGGTTTTCCCTGCCTATCTGAAGTTAAGGTGGGCTGATGTAGTGGTTTTTGTAAACACCAATGTAGGGACAAGGCAGTGTTGAAGAACAGGAGTAGCAGTCATCTTGGGACTGTTAGAAGGCTGTTAATGCAAACTCAGCTTTTCAAGTGGCTGCTTTCATGTAAAAGCCTTCCACCGTAGAACACTGATTATGACTTTACTGTAAAGCATCTACAGAAGTGTTGATGCAATCTACACTTGAACATTTCTCATACTTTATTTTTGTTGGTCTAGTCGTTTTTCATGTTTAGGCAAAGAGTTGCAGGAGCTTACATAATTTTTGGCTGAACTTCAACCAACACAAGAACTCTGTTCCTATAATACTTATAATTGATTTGGTCACACGTGATTACTGGTGGTAACAGCAAGTTTTGTTTAATACTACAGTAACACTCTGACCAGCTACTTTGTCAGAAATAGAAAAGAAGAACAGTTGGTGTATCTGCTAACAGCATAGCCAAACAAACTCAGGTTATTTTGCAACAGAAATCAGTCAATAATTGGCCTTTTTCCATCAGGCCATCTTCAACTGTGATCTGATTTCATGCTGCACACGGTGTGGGTAATTGAGAAGTTGGAGGTTTTCATCTAACAGTTCACTCTGGCTGCCCATGACTGTTCCATTACTCTTTGCAACATTTAAAATGTATCAGCAGTCACAAAATGCACAAAATGACCATATCTTGATTGAATGGATTTTATAGTTTTGATAAAAGATTGCGGTAAATTTCCTCAGTGTCATATACATTATAAAATACAATAAAGCCCCCCCATTGTTTGGCCAGTTTAATGCATTTTGTTAATAGAACAAGGGAATGTTAGGTTTGCGGCATCAGTGAGATAAAACACTAACAACGGATAAAATGCTTCATCATTTCCTGTGAATCCCTCATGTGAAGGCAGCTTGAATCCAGTATGAAAATGGCATACAAGGCCACTAAAAATGAAAACTACTCTATAGTAGTACTTTGTAATAAAAGAGTGTCTTTCAATTCTTTGGATACATCCCTCCTCTTTTGAAAGAAGAAACAGCCAATCATTTCCACAGAAAAGTAACTAAAAGGGATGGAAGTGGAGTAAAGGCAGGTCTTTGGAAGACACACAGCCTAATGTGTGTGTTTTGGGTGCTGCATACAGAAGCAGCACGCTGCAATTTCCTCCCACTACTCATGCTGTAATAGTCCAACAGAAGTGAGCCCACGACAGGGAAATCATTTTTGAAGCCTGTGCTATGAAAACAACATGTTGTTTCGTCCATTAAATGTTTTAAATCTTGTCATTCCCATCGTAACAATGGCTTTTAAAATATATTTATAAATATGGGTCTGTTCCTTTACATTTGTGACCTCAGTAGGGAGCTGACTCTATACTCAGTCAATAGGCCTACAGTGGTCACTACCAATAGCGTGAGCAGCCTTTACAGCATCATGAGCTATAGCATTAACTACCGCCTCTGACTCTTACTGCCAGCCTGGACAGACCAGCAGCCAATTCTCAGAGCTCCGGCAGCAGGGAGAAAACTGTTGAGAGCCTGTCTGCCTTGGCTTGGCCTGGCCCGTCCTGGTCTGCTCTGGCGGGGCACCTTTTCAAAAAGTGTCTCACTCAGTCTCTCAGGGGAACGATACTCTCTCTACTCTTTTATTTATTAATTAATTTATTTGTTTATTTAGTTTTTTTGTCTGGCCTCACGTTAAATCATGTATTTATTTCCTATTTTGCCCTTTTTAAAATTTTACATTTCTATGGAGCATCCCTAGGGTCAGCTGAGAATAAAAAAAGAGCCATGCATAAATCTGGACTCTCAGTTTAGAAATGCCAAACATCCTCCTTCTTCAGAGAACATGGAATGGTAAATACAATGTTACACAATGAAAGCTGTGTAATGTCCAATGCAAAACACAATATAGCTTTAAATCTAGATAAACTAGACTTACTTGGCGGATGCGGTCATTATTGAAATGCTCCATTTCTTGTTCTCTGAAGAAATAAGTCATTTATTTATACTTGACTCTTTTTTTTTTCAGCTGACCCTGGGGGGATTCTGTACATTTCCTACCACGATAATAGGCCTTTCTCTATGCAGGGTACCCCCGTAGTTTGGACTCCCGTACTTGGGTGTTAAAGCTTGGCAAGTTCAACTTAGGAGTCCCGAATCCTTAGGACGGGAGGAGTATTTACAATTGGAACAGCAGCGTTCTTGCTAATCTCAGCATCTCAGCTTGGCACTAATGATTACACTTCTGTACTACTGTACTCTGATAAAATAATCTTAACTCAAAGGTCCACAAACAGACTTTTTTGTGGAAAAAATGGCATTGACAGTGAATGTAGTAATAGATACACTTATATCCAATCCAATGAAATCTGATATGGACCACATTGCCTCTGTAAATTTCCGTTTATATATATTTATTTACTTTTTATTGAAATGTGATGGTATAGCTGTACACACAAGAACCCCAAAGTCCACAGAGGCAGTGCTGTTCTTAAATTGTCCAACAAAACATCTATTTATTATGTATTCAGCTTTATCTTCTCAGACAAACTGGCAGCAACAAATATTATATTTCAACTCTGAGACCAAATTTCAACTTTCAAAAGGAATTTTATCGTATATCAAAATGCTACAGACAACAGAGCTGGTGATGAATTGAAAGACTGTTCTCCTGGGATGATGGCGCACATTGACGGGCTGGTCTCACCTGGCAGGTGGGTCCTTACATTTCTGAAAACAAATTTCTAAGTAGGCATTATTTAGATAAACTGACCACATATTTGAAATCTAGGACGCAAATTGTAACAGCATTTCAGCCTGGCTCAAAATCTCCACCATTGCCACTGGTTGGCGCGCAATGTATCCTTGGACACATAGCTGCCACACAGTCCACACAGTCAACTCCCAAAGAACCCTCGATAAAACAGGTGAGGCGAGTGAATAGTTCAGGATATTTGACCTGTACTGGGCTAAATGCAGACTTTAAATTGGAGCAGTACTTGGGCTGTGACTGATAATGTTTTTTAAGTCCAAAAGAACAAAAGTACAGATTGAGAAAGGCCTAATGAGATGGGCATGTTCATTCATGTTGTTCAGACCCGTGATGGGTAAGGATGTGTTTGTGTTTAAGATATCTGTAGCATTCAAGAAAGCTGTGTGGCTAGCTAGCTTACCTGAAAACGCTGGTGACTAAATACACTTAGCACCATCCTTGTGCATGCAATGTTAATTATCCATGCACTGTCCTACTCTGCTGTAGTGTCTGCATAAACTACTGTAACAGTAGCAAAAGCATTTTAGTCAGCAAGCAAATGCTAATAAAGTTAGCTAGCTAATGCTACTTAAAAGTCTTAAGTTTAGTTTATTCGACAAGAAGAGAAGGGATACACACACACACACACACACACACACACACACAAACACGCACACACACACACACACACACACACACACACACACACACACACACACACACACACACACACACACACACACAAAAACACAAAAACAAATCTACTGAAGAATAATACAAAGTCCTACACTTATTTCCATTTTGGTCTTTGATAAAGACACACACTTGAGAATGGAGATAATGTTATGAAGATATAAGCATGGTGTCAATGAACCTTTTATTAACATTAACTAGCAAGCTTTAGCATTAGCTTCCCAGTTAAAATGCTTAATTTGGAATGGCATCATGAAGCAGCAAAGACTGAGCTAATGCGTTAAATAAACATTAGAGACTATCTTTGTCATGCCAATACTTGCTCTAACCTTTGTTATAATGTTTGTTGCCATATTCGTGGCTTTTTGAACTTCTGTGCAACAGCTGTCATTTAATTGTACAGCCTCATTAACCGTAAAGAATGTCTGATTAATATTAAACTCTGTTTCTTTAAAGAAGTGATTGCCTTTGAATCCATCATTTACTGGGGTGCTGTGTGATCATGCAAGGTAAAAACACTGACAGTGGGATGCATAATAAATCTTCATTTTGTGGTTTTGTGGCTGTGTGTGTGTGTGTGATTGTCAAGCAGTAAATCTTTCACAAACTGCTTTGGGTAGAGCTGCGGATGCAATGAATCAAAAAGTGCTGAACAAAAACACACGCTCAGACTTTTAGATCTGAGAAAACTTCAAAAATCTGGTAGTAAAGTGGGTTGTGAAATAAGACTTCCAGACAGTCAGACACTACTTCTAACATTCCATGTGTCTGTACATGTGTGTATGCTTTAAGGGTTTTTTTAATTGCTTTGAGGTTTTTGAGGTTTTAGGTTTATTTCCTTGCTGTCTTTCTGTTATGATTGGAGTGTGCAAGTGTGTGTAGTCAAGGTAAAACACAGCCAATCAGACAGTGCCAAGACAAACTGGTAATGGGACTAACCTTGCCTTTTCCAATCAGGATGCCAGAGTGTTCTCATCCAGTGTTCAATGAGGTTTGACACATCATTTCGACTAGTAGAGGGATCCTCACCTCTGGATTACTCACATTATCAGTGTGTGTGTGTGTCTGTGTGTGTGTGTCTGTGTAAGGATGTGAATGGTGGGATTTCAAATTCTGCCATCTTTCACTCATGCTCTTAATGCTTTAACCAGTTGCTAATTACTTGGATCCTCACAGTGTTTTGTGAATAACTAAGTTGTGAGTTGGGTATTTAAGAGGAACTATTCTCCTCGGAAAATGACAGAGCCAGACATGAGTTCATGTTCAAAACAGGTGATGGGTGGATAGATGTAAGCCATTATAAACACTGAGGAGGTTGAAGCACGCTTCCAACAGGCCAACACTGAGCCAGTTTGTCTGCTGTGCCAGCAATACACTTGGGGCTTTACATATAATTATTTTTGTTAACTAGATCCAACATTTCCGTTCAAACCAGTGGGTATTTTATGGTGTGATATTTGTGATATTTGTTGTTTAATTAGTTGGTCACATCATGGAAAATGAAGGTTGTCCATCAATCTCATACAGTTAATCATGAAATGAATAAAACTCAATACCAAAAAACTGTATGCTACGTGCTGGGAGACAGACACTAAACAGGTGGACAGACAAAGTTGGCGACTAGCTGGTAAATATAGTGGAGCATTTAGGAGCTGAGGGGCAGTTATAGGGTTTTTTTTTTTTTTTTACCTCAGAAGTTGGTGCACTGGTAAAAATTCTGAACAGTCTAAACAACTGAAAAAAATGACATTTTCAAGAATTTTAAAGGTGCTATATGTAAGTTTTCTCTGCTGGCAAACGTGGTTTCTTGCCGGAAGTGGTTGGTGGTGATAATGGCCGCTTGCCAAGAGCTTCAGCCGTCGTTGCATTTACAATACGAGAGGTTATAATACGCCCTCTGAGCAGTGCTACTTCATCCTATCATGTTGACTGGACGCTACAGTGACTCACTATCGCAAAGTATTATGATAAGGGGACGGGCCGGGACTAGTTTGTTAGTATGGCAATCAGTAGAAGAAAAGAAGTGATAAAAATAGAAGCAAAACAAGAGTTAACATTGGCATTGCTTTCAACCACTGGAGACAGCTCTTGGCGAGTAAAGCAATGAAGTTTGATGTTGAACTTGCAACGTTTCTTCTAGAGTGGTAAGTAAACAGGTGTTAGTGGTAATGTTGGCTATGTAGCAATAGCAAACACTTACATATAGCACCTTTAAAGAATTATAATTTTTCACGATTCTAGCGCAGCAATTTGCCGTATTGTGTCTTTTGTCTTTCGCGATACAAACAGTTTGAAATAATCTTACTCCACTGGCAGTTTTTTTTTCACTTGTTTGAATAAAGACTTTTAGGGCTCAGAAAAGCAGAAATAAAATACTCCTTAAAATGGAGATTTTTTTTTTCGTTTTTGTTTGCTCTTTTTTGTTTGCTCTCTGGGGACCAAAGCACCCTTACTTTCATGGTTATATTGGCATTAAACATGATTTCTATTACAGTACACAAACCACATATTTAAGAAGTTTAGCATCAATATAGTTGTGTATCATTTTTCCCCCCGGAGTTTTGCCCTCCTAAATGTATATAAATAATCTGCCCTTATCCAGGCTGGTATATTATGGTGGAGCGTGGAGAAATCCAGCCACAGGGAGGCTGGTAACGCTGACCAAAACTGAAGATCACACTCACTATTTACCTGTTATGATAACAGTACTGCCTTTACAACCCAGACTGCTTCATGGATCATATCTCTCCAGGTCCCCATTCCCTCCCTCCGACATCTCTCCGTAGCTCTGTTTCTGGCTCTCCATCTGCTTCCTCATTCCATCTCAATGTTCATCTTTCCAGGCCACCGTTCCCTCTTTTTACCCTACACTGCCTTTCCTCTTTTCCTCCTTTTAATGTAGCTTAAAATTAGCTTGGTTGACTCATTTCACTATAAATCAGTCTGCTGTGTGACTGATGACTGATATACTCATTGACAGCAAGCCAAGATTCCACAGTTAAGGAGGAACTGTAAAATATAAGAATAAAAAAGAATGAACAGATCTTTGAAGATGCACAGGGCCACTTTTTCCTTTATCGCTCCATATTCATCCTCCTCTCCTCTTCCTCTTCGAAGGCGGCATTAAAGTCATTTTAATTAATTTTTCCCTTTTCTTATTTATATATCTTGTTCTCCAAAATAGAAACACCCTCTTGGCATCAAATTCCTCACTTCATGCCATGAGTAACATTTCATGCATCATGAGGGATGCCAAAATAACCCATGAAATTACTTGGATGAGATCAGGCGACATCTGTGCAAAAACACAGACTGTGTGAGTAAAGGAATTCATGTAAGAAATGAATTTGTTCTCCCTTTGTCTCATTCTTCACATAGCATGCCTCCAAGCATGTAAAACTGACTTTCCCCATAGCACACCTGTAAATAAAGCACAAAAACAAATAACACGTTACCACGATAGGGCAGTATTTACTATCAACCCACTGAAAGTAGTTCACGATCTCCAAAACACGTGTAACTGATACTGTCTGAGAGGCGATGTAAGTCTGCTGCAAATCATCTTTACAGGATCCTGATTAGAAACGTCTGCTGTTTCACAGAGGTACAGGTCTCTCAGAGTGAGAGCGATAATGTCTGATGACTGACGAAAGTTTTGGTTTTCAAAATGAAGATTTAAGAGTAGTAAAAGCAGACTAATTTGGTTAAATTTGAAAATGTGCCAAATGGGTTTTTTCCGGTATAATACTTTAACTTTAAAAGATATTGTCCATGCTGAATCAGAAGGAAACCAGAATACAGCTGGAGAGTATATACCTATGCCAAGGCAACACAGTCTTAAAAATTGTTCATTCTAATGATAAAAAAAAACATTTAGATGTGCTTCCATGTGCTAATTATAATTAGCTAATTATAAGTAGCACATGGACCCGATCTATTTCAAAACACACATACTGATAGTGATAGTGACAATGATTGGCTGATGACGGACAAGATTTGGGGAAAATACCTAAATACTGTCCAGTCTTTGTACAAAATTGTCTCATTTAGCACTACCTAAAGGTGAATTTCCATCAGGAGTCATTTGGAGTAAATGTGAGAACCTGTCATCTTAACCTGTCACCTTAGTTTGATTGCAATTGCAACAGCTCTAGGCCACAGCTAGAAGAATTTGGCCAATAATGTCCAAACTGTATAGCATATTCCAAAAAATGAGAAAAACACACCAAACTGGTCAAGAGTGGACGTAAGAAAAGTGTTGGAAAGACAAAATCAACATTGTGGACATGGGTTTAAGAGTTTGTCCATGAAGATTTTTTTATAAAAACATAATTTTGACTCTACACCTCAAAGTCATGGAAATATGTGCCAAAATGCCAAATTTTCTTTATAAGCGGTCACATGCAGACACGGGCTATCTTCCTCTTCCCCTGCTTTTGGTTGGCAAACAAAACAAAATGATGCATTATCACCATTGTTTGGAGATGACAGAATAGATCACTTAGACATGCATTATCTGTTAGGTACCACCTTAAAGCTGCATTAATTGATTTGTTGGCCACTTGGGGCCAGTGCAACAAGCAGTAAACGCTAATTTATTTTCTATTTACACATCCAGCACATGCAGATCAACGCTAACCTTCATTTGGCATCGTGTTTCTGGCCACCAGACCAATGTAAGTCTAAAATTCATTCTCCTTTTAGCTCTAGTTTGGCCAATAACAACTCTGGAACAAGTATCTGGGTCTTCAGCTGCTAAATATATACTATATTAACCAACTAGTCACTAACTTTGTCTGTCAGTTGTTTAGTTCTGAACAGGTAGTGTACAGTGGCTTTATGGGAACTTTTTCAATGACACCTGCCTGTTGCTGCTGGAAGCAAGGTTGGTGAGAGGGCTAAGAGTGAACTAAAATATTTAAGTTGCAGGTCATAACACCAAAACAATAAGCTGAAAGAAGTTAAACACTCCATGGACCTGAGGGGAACTGCAGAGTCGGGTGGTAATTTTCTGTGGGTTTCTCACTACAAGAGACACCTTCTACATTATGCATAGTCATTTGATACATTATTATATAATTATAAATTGCGTTCTTTTCATTTTTTCAGGTATATCTCTAAACTGGACACAGCTGTCTATCCCAATTTAAGCAGCTCTAATAAACAGCAGCTCTAATTTACTATTTCATCATCACACCATACAGAGACAGTGACAACACAGCACACATTTCCCTGAATGATTATCCTCTGACAGAATTCTCACTGAGTTTTCCATCAAAAGCTGTCCAAAAACTGCTGTGGGGTCACAATGTTAACTCCCTCATAGTGACATTTTCAACACAATTAGATGCACAAATCACACACACCCGAATCCACAACTCTCATGCAATAAACCACATGCACAAACACTGTTACAAGCATGTCATAAGAATGTAATGCTGGGGAAAAACAATGTGAAGCATTTGTAGAGGAATAAGCTAGGGCAGTGGTCCAATAAACAAACGAGGACTTCCTGCTGCATGTTTCCTCAATGGGAGGAAGAAATCACAACCCTTAGGCTCTGAATGTGTGTGTGTTTGTGTGTGTGTATGTGTGTGAGTGTGTGTGTGTGTGTGTGTGTGTGTGTGTGTGTGTGTGTGTGTGTGTGTGTGTGTGTATGTGTGTGTGTTTGTGTAAATGGTAAATGGTAAATGGACTGCACTTATATAGAGTGATAGACTTTTCTAATCTTATCAACCACTAAAAGTGCTACTACTACTGCCACATTCAGCAAATTCACACACACATTCATACATTACATTCACACAAAGTCACACATACTGATGGCACAGCCATCCGGGGCAATTTGGGTACAATATCTTGCCCAAAGACACTTCTGTCTGACATGTCACTTCTACCTCCTGTGCATGTTCTGTTGTGTTCTTCTCCAAGCCCTCAGGAGGTAGGGCTTGTGTGTGTGTGTGTGTGTGTGTGTGTGTGTGTGTGTGTGTGTGTGTGTGTGTGTGTGTGTGTGTGTGTGTGTGTGTGTGTGTGTTTTGGTGAGAGATACAGAATGACAGATAGGCTAGATAGATTATAATTTGCACAAACTACTGTACACATTCTTGACTGAACTTACCAAATTCAGAATGGAGTGCTTAGATTTTTACTTCCAAGGATTCCCTATTAAAGTAAATATTTATGCTGTTATTATCCAGAGTGGTGGTGTCCCATGTTAATTAATAATTGTAAAGATCAATAACAGGAAGATAACAGTTCAGCATCAGATATAGACCTGCAGTCAAAATTCCAGTTTGTTTATAAACTGTGTACAGTGAATGGAAAAAACTGCCTACCAGTACTGGTCACGGTCATGCACATTTAAACTCTAGCTAATTTACTGCCCACGTAATAGCTGCCGATGAGTGAAGCCATGCCAGCAAAGGTGTGCTCAATTTGCAACACAAACTCACCAAATAATCATGGCACATAGATTCTTTGAAATTTTGTGTAAAGAGGAGAATTTGGTGGATACACTGCATTCATTACTGTGAGACATCACCACAAGCAAAACAATGGGCTTTTCACACAGGTAACTGCTGTTCATTACCTGTGTGAAACCAATGATCAGTGTTGGTTCTTTTATCCATGATCATTCCACCATCTCAACCATGTTGTTATTATTGTAACCATGGCGACAAAGGTCCTTTAACCTTCAGGAAGTTCTTATTTTAACCCAAACCATGATCTTTTACTAACCCTAACCAAGTAGTTTTTGTGCCTAATCCGAACCAAACAGTGACCGTTCCATAATGTTAACTGAGTGTTTATTGTCGTTACCATGACAACGAAGGTCTGGCATGCCTGTTGCTGGTATGTTGTATCCGAGGCTAGGGGCAAGCGACCCACAGTGGGTACAGAAGGTATTCAGACCCCTTCACTTTAATGCACACTTTACTGTGTTGTAGATTTCATTGTAAATGGATAAAATTACCCTTTACCCATTGATCTACACATAACCCATAATGACAAAGTGAAAAATGTTTTTAGAAATTTTGGCAAATTTATTAAAAATCAATAACTGAAATCTATAATTTCCAAAAGTATTCAAACCCTTTGTTTTGGCACTTCAAATTGTGTTCAGGTGCATCCTGTTTGCTTTAATTATACCTGAGATGTGTCTACAACTTGACACACACCTGTTGATATAAGGTCTCACAATTCACACTGCATGTAAGGACAAAAACCACGCCATTAAATGCAAGGAACTCTCTGTAGACCTCTGTGATAAAATTGTGTGAGCGAGGGTATAAAAACATTTCTAAGTGACAGATTTTTTACTAAATTTGCCACACTAATTTGCAAACCTTAGTACAGTGCAACTAAAATGAGGATCTATATTAGTATAACACCTATCCTGTGGCCCAGTCTAATTATTTATATTGTTTTGCCCTAATCAATCATTAGTGAGTTACCTATCCACTAAGTTGTATTAGCAGTCAAAACAAAAGCTGAGGCAGCAGTTGCTGGGAGCAGTTAACTTCACATATTTTGCAACAATTTTAAAAAATGTTGATTTAAGAGTTGTTACTTCTTTGAGTCGACTTCCAAAAACCTGTATGGCTGCTTTAATCTCATCCAGACAGATAACTAGCTATGTAGGAAGATGACATCCACATTTGTTATCCCACCTACAAAGCTCTTATCAGTTGACTGTTTCTCTATTTGGGGAAACGGCCATCAATGGGCGCAACATCAGACCTACATATCTGAATCGCTAAACAGATATAATATTTGTAGGTGGTAATTCAGGGGTCTCGAGCCAAGCTATGGGCAGGTAGTAATCGGTCATAGGATTATTGGTGGTTTTTTGTCTCTTCAGCATATAATAAAACTGCCATGTTTCTGTTGCGTGAACTGTACTTGATGCAACCTGGAAAGTGTCACTGTACAGACACGGTCAGGGCCCACCTAAAGTTTTTTGCCCCGGGGGAAAAAAGTTCATCCCTTTGAAGGACAGTCTGTTTTAACACACACACAAACATGCAGACACATGCAGACACATTGACATTTATAGGCTGAGCAAGACACCTAATTTTTCTTCTCAGCGCTGTGCGAGGAAGCAGCCAAACTCACAGCACAGAATGCACCTAGTTGAGTGTCTATGACCACACTAAGGATTCCCCAAATGTTGTTTACGTGTGATGCAAACACACCGTTTCCACTTCCTGTCTGTGATGACAGTGCACTCTTTAGTCATTCCACAAGACAGAAGCAACTGTAAGTAGACCCCCCCCCCCCCCAAAAAAAAAAAAAAAACTCCCACAACTTCTGAAATGCATGTGAATAGGTTTGCATGGCCATATACACACAGAATTTCCCTGTCAGTGGTTGGAGAGAAAGTCAGAGAAGTATGAAGAGGGGGTGAGAATAAAATAACAAAGAGGAATGATTTACTGATAAATTAAAGAAAGTAGAAACGACAGTCAGCTGGTTAAAACATGGAGGAAATGGAGAGGCAAAGAAAAATAGACATAAGAATCTGGTTACTCATTTACAGTTAAAACATGAGGAAGCAGTACAGATGCATTGTCCTGCTATGCAAATGTTGGCAGTTTCTGAAAAACTGCACAGCTGTCTGATCACATAACCTAACTTTTTCCTAGTTGGTCTACCAGATATGCAACACCGGATGTTTAAGCACTGTCAGATTGAGCTGCTGTTCTCCAAAATCAGCAATGAGTGTATCCTACTAACAAATATTTGTGTGCGTATCAAGGCTTGATATATTTTATTCCTCTTTGCCATAGAGATCCATTGTTGTCCAAAAACTATTAAAAACACATCAGTGAGCCACACTTTTTTTTTACCTAATTACAAATTCAGAAAATATGGAATAAGATTAGCATTCATTTGGAATTGTGTGTGTCCACCTGATGAATTTAAGTCCAATGGCCATTGTCCTTTCAACTGTGTTTTGCTCTTCACCAACTCCTGAGGGAAATATCTGAGTCATTAGGTGCTAAACGCTCCATTTATATTCACTAGCTTCTTAGATTTAGAGTTCACCAGTCTCTGTTTGCTCCTGGGCAAGTAGCATAAATTGGTTGATCAGATCTGAATACTATTTTAAATGAGGAATTTCAGTTCCGGATTTTTGAGAAATTTACAAAAATTTCAAAGAGAACATTTTCACTTGCTCGGTGAACCTGCCAGCCGACTGGGGCCTTTCTGTGTGGAGTTTGCATGTTCTTCTTGTGCTTGTGTGGGTTTTCTTCTGGGTACTCTGACTTCCTCCCACAATTCAAAGATATGTAGGTTGATTGGCGACTCTAAATTGCCCGTAGGTGTGAAGTGAGCTTAAATAGTGAATGTCTGTATGTGTCAGCCCTGTGATAGACTGATGACCTCTCCAGGTTGTACTCCGCCTTTCATCCAATGTCAGCTGGGATTGGTTCCAGCCTCCCACAACCCTCAAGGATAAGTGGTATAGCTAATGGATGATTGATGGATGTTTCCCTTTGTCTTTATGAGTTATTGTGTGTAAACTCATGGGCAAAAATGACAATTGAATCCATTCAAAATTCAAAAATAAGCCACTGTATATTGATAAATGCAGCTTTAATCTCATTACAGGATGTTGGTTTTGTGTACTCACTAGGGGAGAAGTAAAGCCTGTCGTTACACTCTTCATCATTGGTGCAGGAGCAGAAGTGAGCCAACCCAGTTGTTGTGTTCTTCTCCTTCATCACACAGGTGGAGCTGTTGTAGCCCTCCAGCATTACGCCATACAGTGGCTTGGACGGGTCATGGCAGAGAGTTTCAATAGAGAAGCCTGTTTCATTCTTCCTCCTAAGAGACAGAAAGAGCAGAGATGTAATCATTAAACGGTGTATACCTATTATCTAGTAAGTCACATTCAAGAGATGAAGGCCATTTGCTGCCCTTAGGTACCTACCAGATAGCGACACAGACCTCGTTGCTCCCCATGCAGATGGATGTGATGGAGCAGTTGGACATGCAGTTCCCTGTACCGCTACATGAGGACAGCTCAAGATCACAGAACTTACAAAGCTGGCTCATAGAGTAAAAAGGGGGCATACCTGCAGAACACACACAAAAGTATCCATCAAGTTTACTTCATGTGTCAGGCAAGTACTGCTATGTCTCTGAAAACAGAAATTTTTAATGCCAGTTTTCTAAAATTTTTACTCTGGCCTGAGGCAGAAAATTGTAATTAATTAATAAGTAAATTATGTGACAGATAGTAATAGAAATACATTTATTGACTGAATTGAAATCTGAGACATCAATAGAATTATGGGTATTAGTATTTTCTGTGCCACTGTACAAAAGAATGGTAGTATTGGTCATTGGTCCACAGCACAATTCGTCTGTAATTATTGGTCAGATTTTCATGAAATTTGCTGTGGATATCCATGGTCCCTACACTGATGCTTTAAGTGAGCCCTTGAACTTTACTCTAGAACTGCCATCAGGCCATTTTAGTGTCACTGTCACACCTCAGATTGCACTGCATCACAGCAACTATGTCATAACTGTTACATTTACTGAATTCATGCGTACTAGGACATAACCACTACAGGATTTTTTTAAAGCCACATTGAGAGAAACTGCATTTTTAGCCTCATTACGGCAGTTCAAGCAAGCATGGAAGTAAACTGAGCTGCCTGATGTGGTTGGAAATGAGGTTGATGAGAGCTGTGAGACTCAACCAAAACAAGATGCAGAAAAGCTCTGTAAAAATGATTGGAACTGCAGAATGTTAATTTTTGGTGGGTTCATCAGCACCACATTTCACATTACATTCTTATTTGATCCATTGTTAATTTAAAAATATTGGTTTGTGCAGCTTGAATTCTTTGAGACAAGTCTAAACTCAGTGTCCAATCTTTATGTTTGTGACTACATTCTGATTCAAGTCCAAGTCTCATGTCTCCAACTCTGGTGTCCAAGTTGTAAACAAAGTTGCTAATTAGTTGGCAGCTTTGTGCAGCTTGTTCAACAGATAAGTCAGAATTACCAGTGCAAATAATTAAAGTGATACATGAAACCAGGCATGTATGATACTGTAAATTGACTACTGTACACCACACAGTAACTTGGGACCACAAGATGTGCAGTCAATTAAGCATCTTGCTTAATTTAACAAAGTCAGGTCCGTAAACAACTGTCGACACAGACAACCATACCCAGGGCAACACCTCCACCAGGCTGTACTGCATTTACTGGATCTACCACCTCAAATTTGGTAGATGGGGCCTAAGGAAACCATCAAACCATTAAAAAATAGACCAAGACCACTCTAAACCACCAAGATAGACAGACACAGCTGAATCAATAGGCAGTCTGTGCCAAGCCAAGATTTCTTAGATCAAACCACTGTGGATACATAACCCAAAATAGCATGGAATCTTTGAAATGCCTTTAAAATGACTATGCAAAAGGGATTTTCTGAAAGAAGCAATAAATTGAGTTCCTTATTTTTTTATTTTTTTATTGATGCATCAAAGAGATTTTCTTGAAGTAGGAGATGAATTGACAAATCTGTGAAATATGAAATCAAATCCATCTAACAAATGATTAATGATGTCTCCAAAGATATGACTAACATGACTAATGTGGTTAATTATAAACATAGGCATGGACTTAGAAGTGGAAATGACTCCATGTGACCTCATTGACTAGATATTCTTTTCATATTTAACAGGTTATAGCGGAAATCAGAATTTATTATCCTACTTTAGAAATGTCACCAACAGCTGTTTACAACCATTTCTGTCTTAATTTTTGCTCCATTATAAAGGAATAATCACCCCTGGGATACAATTACATTGTTTGATATAATCACTCTACCTGGTTGGATGTATTGCATGTAGTACAATGGGTCGCGTGCTGCCTTGGCTGGCTTCATAATCAGTAAAATCTTATCCCTATCATTCTCCTTAGCTTAGGAGAGGCTGTGTAAAAAACCCAGCTATGCCACGTTAGCCTCAGGTCAATATAAAAAAATTTCAGGTCTCATTTAGTTTTACCAGCACACTGCTGCTCCTTCCAAGTTGCTGGCACTGGCCTTGTAGGAAATGGTGTTTGTAATCTGTTCTGTTGTAGGGCTGGATTTTATTATGAGTTTCAGGATGGTTTGTCTTTAAGCTGTCTTGCAACCAGCTCTCTATAATGAACTGAACCTGAAATGTGGAATATAATGTTCTACTGATAGCTTCATCTGATATTAAACATTTTAATCGTTTCTATGACAATTGGAGCCTTATGAAATGTTTCAATAATAAAATTTTTTGTTTTGTAGGGTTAATAATTAGGGAAGTTTTACTAGCACAAGCAGCACTGTGATCAATAGAATGCGACATTATTAGAACTGCAGTCAATTATGAAACACTTATGTCAAGGAATCGACTTTTAGCAAATGTAGCTATACAGTTAAATTTGGTAAAAAAAAAAAAAAAAAGGGAGTAACGACGGAAGAACTAATCCCTGCTTAAAATACACAAAATCTCAGTTTAATCAACAATATCAAAAAATTTGCACATTTCCTCTATTTCAAATTGCAAACAGTTCATTTTAGCTAAAGCATGAAATTATAGTAGATGTATAGCAGCAGCCAGTTGTGTATGATACAGGCTGGTAGTAGGAACAGATGTGAAGTAGTTGGCACAATTTGCACCCTGCTGCTGCCATTTAAAAATACAGAACAATTACATTACCTGGCGGCAACCACTTACAGTCTGAAAGCACCCTTATAGTGAAAAGTGTCAGGTTACAATGACTGAACTGTACACTTGCATAAATACAAATGGATGTTACTGGTCAGGTTGCCAAACAGCTGGGGAATGTGCATGTGATTGTGAAGAATAAATGAGGCAACTGACAGTAGCACAAGCAAGACTTCAATTGACTGAACTTACTCAGGTAGGTTATTGTCAACTGTACAGTATAAATTTTACTACTGTAAATTCTACGCAGATGACCCCTTTAGTTATTGTCATCAGTGTGAAACTGTTCAATGTAAACTGTTCAGATACTGTAAATATCTGGCTCAGAGATGCAGGTAAAGTACTTACTCAGACATCTTTGGACTTAAGAGACTTCTTTACAGATTGAGTAAAGAGAGAGGATGTCTGATATGATAGATAGCTACTTCACCATGATGAAAGGGGCCTCTCTCTTGCAAACAACAACAACAACAGCCCTCGCATGTCTGAAATCCAGGACATAGACAAAACAACTGCATGCAGTGCAGTCTGTGCTATCGTTAAATCAACTGACATGGCAGCACGCCTGCAGACCTGAACTGTAAAGCTCGACCAGAGGAGGACTTAAGGTTTAACACGCATTAATTCTCATTACCCTCCTGCAGTTTCATCAAACTCCATCAGTTCTCCTATAAGAACTCTCAGCTATAACATGTGCTTATCTGGGTGTGTGTTTTTGTGTGACACCTGTTTAAAGTCTGTGCAGGCCGGGATATTCATTTAACAGGAACAGTTACTATAATACACTTTCAAAACCCATTCAGTCGCTCTGAGTCTAGTTTTGGGCAGAAAGTGTGAATTAGCACAGTGCCTAAACCCACACAGAACCACCGAAACAAATATAACCTTTTGATTTGGTGCAGCAAGGTGCCACAGAGACTGAATGAAAGTAACATGGGTAGAGTTACATTCTTGCAGCTAGTGAACTCAGTAAGTCCTTTATGGTGTTGAATAATCTTTACTGTGCAATACTGATTCGACATTAAGAGGCTCATTAACTGTAGTTCAGTTTTTGCTGGTAAAGGATAACCTCTATTTAAGTCTTTGAACCCAGGCTATGTTTTCTAGGTATATTTAGCCTCCATTTATTTACACACTTATAACACACGTCTTTACTGTCTGTTAAAGGTATAGTTCAACATATTAGGAATTGCTTTCTCCAAGTATGAGATGAGAAGAAAAATATCTTTTTACTCAGTTGGAGTACGGGGGAAAAAGTAATCCTAACTGAATAATGCCTACACTACATCTAATGTTCACCACAGTTAGCGGCTTTGGGCAGGGTAAATGTTGTAACTATTTCTTGGTGAGCAAAAGCTGGGTGCAGTGACTTCTCAGAGTCATTTTCAACACAGTGAAGTTGCTAGGCTTGGTACCATTGTGCCTTTTTAATGATTTAACCCCATTCCTTAAAACTAGCCTAAAACACCTATTCAAGGCTTACCCACAATAAATTGAAAGCTGTTGTTGAACCATTTGTAGTATATGCATCAAGTTTTTTCCCCAACAGTCAGAATCACTCTAAGTGCTACTGGCATCAAGTAATAGAAGTTTGAACACACTGAAGTAGAAGGTTTTTATTTCCCGCCTGAATATTTCTTTGCAAACAGTTGCCTGCAGATGACTGTAGCTGGGACTTATTTGCTGGAAGACACAATGGGACAACAGCATGAAGCCTTTGCTAATCCAAGTTCAAATTTGATAACAATTTATTGGATCCTTACACTTGGGTTTCATCTATTCTCCTACATCTTGCTCATCTTTTGTTGAACCCAACCTCTGAACTTGAAATTTGATTATGAACTAGTGACAAGGAGGTTGAAAAAAAAAAAAGAATATTTTACACTTTTTTCTAAGGGTATGTCTAGGCATTTTCCAAAAACAGCCATTTGAAGACTCCAAAAGGACCCTTGGTAACCATGGTCACATACCTTGGATAAAAACAAACTGAAAAAGAGAAAAAAGAAAAGAAAATGAAAAACTTTTTCATCTGTTCTGTATTCTACTTTTTAACACAATGAAAAACAGGGGGAGGAAAGACACACACATACACACACATACAGCCTTGTTTTAATATATTCGTGGGGACCCATCATTGACATAATGCATTCCCTAGCCCCATACCCTTACCCTGACCATAACCTAAA
This sequence comes from Xiphias gladius, assembly GCF_016859285.1. Classification (NCBI taxonomy): domain Eukaryota; kingdom Metazoa; phylum Chordata; class Actinopteri; order Istiophoriformes; family Xiphiidae; genus Xiphias; species Xiphias gladius. The sequence continues at coordinate 1,494,478 of NC_053421.1, forward strand.
CCTGATTCTAATCTGAACCCTAAAGCCAAGTCTGAACCCTCTAACAGCCCCTTGCAGTGGGGAGGACCAGCCAAAATATCCTCAGAATGATGGTTTCAAGCCAAAATTTGTCCACACCACCATAAACACGCACAAATCCCCCAGTCAGCGTTAACACCTCAAAACACACACATACACACAGTGAAACAAAGGGGTAATAAAACTTCACAAACAGACTCACAAACACCTCCCTCCCCTATACAGGTCAGCAGACTCATTTGGGAACACATGGGGGGAGGGAATCTACAAAATGTATATTCATAATTCAAACTAAAGCTTATTTATGATGAAATATACAGCAATATATTTTTTTCTTTACTAAACTTTCCAAAACAACCAAACCACACTTTTCTGCCATTGACGCACAGACACAGACACCACTGGCTTGCAGGTAGTTTCCTTACTGGCAAACTTCTTTGTTGTGGCTATAAAGCTACCAACTGAACCAGCATATCGTAGTTTTCAGAATTTCAAAACAAAGCGGCAGTCATCAGCACAATTGGTTCCGACTGGCTCTGTCTTTATAGGAAAGAAAAGGGGCAGGCATGTACTTTCAAAGTGGACACCCACTGACTATTGAAGGTCATGGACATGACATGGAAGCTCCTATTAGGTCAAGTGAGGTGTTAAGCGTAAGGTCAGAGTGCAGCCACCATTTTGATACCAGGATATGGCTAATATTTACATGCTAACTCAAGTTATGACAGCAATTACGTGGAAAATCAAGCATGTCTGCCTGGTAATTTGAGAAGATGCAACAGCGGTCTGTGTGTATTTTTTGATGTAGTAATATTTTTGGACTAAATACTGTTTTTGTTGTACTGTAGTACTATGAGGCTTCATAGGTGAGTTAGGTTTATTTTGTAATTGTTTTCTTGTTGCTGGTCTGACAGAGAGTTAGATTGTACCTGCTGTTATGATTGTATCTTAAAATTGTTTGCATCAAGCAAATCAGGAGAATCTTAGGCTTCCAAAGATATGTCGTATGAGTACACACTTACACATTGGAGTTGTGTACATAGCATAACTGTGTACTTAACGGGCTCATTGGCCATATCTGACAACCTGCACAGAATACTGAGGGAGTGGTTAAACTGCTCACCAAGAAAAAGTTCTATCATGTAACTCCATGGAAAACCTCAAATTGTTACTTTTACGTCCATATATTAATCAGGCAATTTGTCCAAAAGGATGTCCAAATGAGGTGCAATCCCAGGAGAAGCCTTTGAGAATAAATAATCCATGTTCTACCTGACACGAGACACGAGGTTGCAGTTGCATTAAGGTGCATGAAGACAGAAGTGCATAGCAAGAGAGAGAAAGACAGAAAGAAAGGAGAGAAAAATAGAGAGAGAACATGTTAGGTTAATATATACGCTAAGAAAACGTAGGTCTTCAAGTGATTTCTGAAAACAGGGATGGATTCTGCTGAACAAATTGAGTCAGACAACATGTTCTACCACCAAGAGACCTTTTTTTTTTTTTTTTACGTTTCTGTTTGTGTAAAGATTTAAAAAATGAAATCCAACAATTTACTATTAGTAGTGAACTTAAGAGATGTAGATGAATACAGACAGGTGAAAAATTAAAGAAAAAAACATGAAAAATTAATGGAGTAACAGGATAACAATGTCCCCATTCATAGTGCACGAGGGGTCAATGCGTATGAAAATGATGTGAATCATATGCTATGGTCTTCACAGTCACCAGATCTCACTCCAGTTGAACACCTATGGGAGATTTTGGACTGATGTGTTAGACAGCGTTCTGCACCGCCATTATCAAAACACCAAATGAGGGAATATCTTTTGCAAGAATGGTGTTCCATCCCTCCACTAGAGTTCCAAAGAATGTTCTGGCCCAACACCTTACTACGACACTTTATGTAGATTTTCCTTTAATTTTTTATCTGTCTTTATTTTTAAACTGTAGAGACAGCCAGATCTGATTCCCCGTGTGTCTCGTCTGTATGCTAAGCTATGCTAATCACTCCAACTCTGCACTTATTGCACAGACATGCAAGTTGCATACTCTTGTACCATTCACAGAAAGAAAGCAAATACGTATATTTCCCAAAATTTTTGAAAAGCTAGTCTTTTAATATATTTTTACTTTCAGACCCAGAATTCAGATTTTTCAGGCTCCTCAGAAATTCTATCAATTAGCATGTCAGTGGTTCTGTAAATGTTTTAGGATACTTTATGAAAAAAAGTTTTATGCAAATGAAGAAGGGGTGTGAATTTTTTTGCATCAGCTGGGTTCATGGATTTATGATAAAATAGCAGTGCTGTCGATCTTAGTTAGAGACTGCAGCTGTACACTCTACTTTACCTAGAAGTTCCATCAGATTATGCTGTTGCAGAGAGTCACAGGGTAACTGTGCATGAAAGTCCAGCTGCTAAAGCACTTTGACTTTCTCTTTTATTATTGCTGCACTTTTTCCTGCTGCTAGTTGATGTGTAGGAATTACAGTATGAAAACACAAGTCACCAAGTGGAGGGGGAAAGTGTGGACTGTCATTAACTGTACTCTTGATGGCTCCTGAAGGGGCTGTAATTGAAATCTGAGATTTCTTTGTGCTCCTGTTACTGCAGGGGGGAAATCATGCTTCTGTGACCTGCTTCCGTCTGGCATACAGACCAGTGGATAACCTTGATAAATACTTTTTAGCACCAGAGAAGATGAAGACAAGTGTCTTGATAGAGATAAGGATAGAGTACGCTCCAATAAAATCCTCTAAATGACAAAAAAGCTGTTTCCTGAAAGAAAATGGGTGTAGGTTTATATTTAATGAGACATGAAATTGTTATCAATGTTATCATCTAACTCACAGCAAGAAAGTGAATAAGTGTATTTTCTGAAAATGGGGAACTATTCCTTGGATATTGTATGATCTTAACCTAAAGGTGGCAAAGCATTTTAAATATTCAGGCTGTGACATTTTCTCTTTCTAGTCGTTCCATCCTCTAACATAATCTAAATAAACATAAATCTGCTTACTGAAACACAAATACATACAAATAATGCAAATTCCAATTCAAACTTTACATATCAGCACTGACTCCGTGTCATATTTAAGCACAGAGTCTCCACATCAGCTGAAATATCCCCCTCTATGTCCTGCCCACTCCTCTTCTCTTCCCTTTCCCTCTTTTTCCAAACCACTGAGGATGTGAGCTCACAGTGGACAGGGAGACAGACAGGAAACTAGACTGCAATTTATCACCCATATACAGGAAAGACTGCTCCAAACTACTCAAATGTGAATGGAAAAATAAAAAAATGTACACATCAGGTAGACCTTCTATAGGATGGTGTCACTAAAAAAAAAAATCAAGATTTGAAAAGTTTTCCAAAGCTCTGAACAGTAGATTGCGTTTTAAAATGTCTTTCCAGGTGCCTGCATGTATGATGGTTTAATAAGCATAGATCCCAATGTGAAGCTAAGGTTCCTCCAAATCTAAGCCTGTAAAACTCCTGAAATAGATGACACTTTTTTGGAGTAATACAGCATGGAAAATAAAAATTGAAAGTAAGAAACCTTTCCTTTTTGGTCACTGAAATGAGGGGAGACAATTGGCAAGAGGCAGCACAGGGCCACATAACTGCCACAGCAGGAGGCTGGGTTCTCTCCCTCTGCTCCTGAAAGTTATCCCTCCACTTCTCTAACTCCATCTTAATCCACCTCTCTCCATCTTGAACCTAATCCTCTCAATCCTCCTGTCTTTATCTTCGTCCTTTAACTTTCTCAGATTCCCCCTCTGTCTCTGCCACCTCCGCCTCCATCTCTCCTTTTTCTCTTTGACCTGGCGATTCAGCAAAGCGAGTCGAGAGGGGAGAGCGCTAGGGGAAGTCGACTAATATGGTGAAAAATCAAAGGGAGACACTTCAGAGAGGTTAAAGTGAGTGACCCTCTCTCTTCTCTTCCCTAGGAAGTAGAGAATCGGGGCTTGGCAGGACTGCACAGGTCCCACACACATACCACTTCACAAAGTAAGAAGGGCTCATTAACTTACCAACATCTAAGGTAACTTCAAATATATAATAGAAAAATATGATATGAAGTCAGTGAATGGCCCAAAAGACCATTCCTCTGTGTCAAAAGGAATGTATTTACCTATTCAAAGTTAAAGTTCTCCTACTGCTTTCCTTTTCACCCTTGATTTCTGATTGCCATCTTCAAAATAGCTTTTGTTCCAGCACTGTCTTGGCTAAGCATAAGGAAATGGAAATGCACAAGCACACGGTGGCCTCTGCCCTGACACGATGAAGATTCCTTGGAAAGGAAGGATGAAGGAACCTTCCTGTGACAGCCTGCCGAGTGGATGGTTATCAACATCAATTGAAAGCAAACAAAGAAAGAAAAGATAAAAACAACTGAGTCCAGCCCTGCTGTTTGTACAACCAAAATGTCAAGCTGCTCTGGTACTGGTAGAGTGCTGAGTTGCTTCCTCCAGCCTGAGGTGCTCTGGAGAAGTCAATAGCAAGGAGTGTGTGTGTGTGTGTGTGTGTGTTAATGTGTATTGGTTGGGGGAGAAGGGGCATGTGGGTGGAAGTTTGTATGTCTTTTTGTGCATATGTCTGTGTCAGTTTGTGTGTGTCTATTTGTGACACATACAATGCAGCACGACCACACAGTCTTTCTGGTATGTGGGATTTCCAGGTTCAAAATAGGCCCCACTGTGGGAGGAGGGTAGGAACAAACAACAGAGAGAAGGGGAGAAGAAGAAGAAGAAGAAGAAGAAGAACAGAGAAGGGAAGGAGAAGAGGGAAAACATGTTACATAAATTTTCACAGCTAAGGTAAAAGTTTGCTTTTTTTTTAAATCTGAATGCTGTGTTTGATCTACCCACCTGTCGTGGGGAAGTTTACTGAAATGGGAGGTGTCTGTATGACAGATGGAAAGTGGCCAAGTCTATTAAAATGGCCACAATACAAGGGATGACAGTGCAGGAGGGAAAGTAGGACTACGTCCATGCAAATAACTTAAGAGAAAGCTTAAACACATTATCCCAAAAACACTATGATCATGTAGGAACTGAGGAACTAGTTGGGTCATTCAGTACAAAAGTCATGCTGCACAGCCAAACATTGTTTAAACCCACAGTTCGATTTGTTAGATCTCAATGCTTCCGAAGATACCAAATATGTTGGGCTAAATATTTGGGAAATGTGTATATAATGCTGCACAATACATGTAGAATGTTTCCCTTTGATGGAATGATGCAGCCATAAAAATATAAAGTGTTGGGTCTGAATATTTCACTCTGTGGAAACATCATGAAGCTTCTATAAATACCTGGGATAAGCCGATAACAAATATATACCGAATGATACACACAGACAGTATCAAATAAAGAGACTTTTTCCAGGATTAAAAGGATATTCTCACAATTTAGCATTGCACTTCCATAAAGTTGGGGGACTGAGACAATTTAAAGAAAAAAATGGTCAAAAACCAACAAAGCAGAGGTCGAAATGTCTTGACTTTTAGTCCTTATGAGTCCAGGAACAAAAAGACTTGATCCTAAAAGGTTCCACAATGCAACCCAATAGCATGCCCACATCTTTCAACATCCTTGTCACTAGTTCATAATCAAATTTCAAGTTCAGAGGTTAGGTTCAACAAAAGATGAGCAAGATGTAGGAGAACAGATGAAACCCAAGTGTAAGGATCCAATAAAAGATTAACGTTGTTACACGTAATTTATTTTGCACTTCAGATCAATGTTTGGTTTTCACTTTTAGAAGGACACACAAGAAATATAGCTTTTTAGACTCAGTGTTAGAAAACTTGTTCTACTCATCCACACGTTAGGCTATTATAATACCAAACAACCAATAAAGCCACAAAATTCTCTGATCTGATCAGATTTCATGGACACTGGAATGTCCTTTCTTGCAGTGAAAAGTCATCTCATAGTGGAGAAATCTTTTTAATGTACCCTATGTGGAAACACACGTGCTGTTTGAAACAAGTCACTACATTTTGCTAATGTAAGAGTACCCGACAATAAGGAGCACGGCCGAGCAGAGTTTCAGCTCGCTCTATGAGTCACCTGTTGCGCCTCGCTGTTCTCGCCTCTCCGGAGAGCCATGCGTAACGTGCTGGAAAGAATGTCTCTCAAGCCCATTAAAACTGCAGAGTCTAAGTCTGGTTTAAATGCACTGAGGCTGGCATTGGTGAGGACAGCAGTGGGATCATGCCAGTGAACAGGCAGAGTGTTGTTAAAGTTTAGCTTATGCGTAACTCACCGGGGGTCCCGGGCTCTAGCAGCATGGTGAAGAAAAAGACAGATAAAGTTCCTCGTAAAGATAACGAACAAGCCCGTCCCTCCATGTTTCTGTGTCTTCTGTCCAAAGTCTGTCATTCAGATTAAAGGTAAAGTAAAAGGGAGTCCAGTGGAGGAACGGGTTTGGTGTGTTCGCGGTGCTGTGCGCTCCACTCCGCTCAGCAGCTGGAGACTCACTGCTGACCCATCCATACACATACAATCCGTATGCACACACATTCTGTTATGACAGGAAACCGGAGGAGGGAGGGAGAACTCTCTCTCTCTCTCTCGCTCTCTCTCGCTGTGTGTGTGTGTGTGTGTGTGTGTGTCTTGGTTTGACTTAGGTTACTTTTGGGGACAAATTTCAGACTAAATACCAGTTAATACGGTACAGCTTGTCCAGTTGGGGTCAAAAGCCGTATCCCCAATTGTGGAATAGCTGATGTTTGGGTCAGCGGTTACGATTAGGTAAGTCTCCAGGAACTGAAAGTAAGTCTACGCAATTTCCCCATGGGTGACAAAAGTAAGCGCGCGCGCGCTTGTGTGTGTAGCCTCATTACCTATCCAAATAGTGGAAATCGGAACAATAAACAGCTCTGTATACATTTTCATAAACTCAGGGCCATGAAATGTTGGCAGCCAGATTTCTGAAATACGCAGCACCTCCACTGATTTTCAAGTGTAAGTGTAGACTTACACTTACGGAATTCCAGACAGCAGAAGAAAACGCCTCAGATGCACGTTAGAATACATCATAATTTGATTCAGAATATACAAGAATGACTACAACGCCCAAGCCAATCACTTATCAAAGATAGGTTTTGGATCTGTTTTTAATATATCTGGTATATTTTAAAGATGTATACTGATAACAGTACAATGAAAAGTTTCCAAAAAAAGACTACAAACTTTATACATTTCACAGCCAGGGCTATGCAGTAAACACTGACAGCAATGAGGACATTTGCTCTGTATTTCTGGGGGGAGTTTGTGGGTTTCAGCAAGCCAGAGGGGGAGGGACATTCTTGAAATTAAAAATTTGGGGTATTTTATAGGCTAATTGCTGGATTGTTACTGTCAAGCATATTTTTAATGGACTTTTTTTAGGCCAGTAAATAAAGATGGAAGAATTCAATATTTTCTTTGCCTGAATTTTGTTACAGGCAGTGTGCAGAAACAAGACTGACCTACAGCCCTGCTAGCCACTCTGTGAGGCTACAGTACTCAGGACACAGCTCGTGCATTGAGCTAAATGCAAACACTTGCATGGCAACATCAACAATGACAATGTTAGCATGCTGATGTTAAGCATGTATATTAGTTACTATGTTCACCAATTTAGCATGTTAGCATGCTAACATTTGCTAATTAGCACGAAACACAAAGTGCAGCTGAGGCTGGTAGGAATTGAATTTGGAGGCATTTGGTCATAAATCAAATTATTAACCAAATTACATTTTAACCAAATTTCATCGCAATCCATCCAGTAGTTGAGTCTTTCAGTCCGGACAGAGTGGTCAACCGACAGAGCCATGCCGGTAGTATGGAAGTAAACAGAAAAGCCCAAATAAAATGTCAAAACTCAAAATAATTAATGTTGGAGACCTCCTTTTTGGTGTCAGGTGAAAATTTTCTTGGGTTTAGGAGGTTGGAGGATTGTTTTGGGGGGGCTTAGACTCATTATCTCAGCATTTTTAAAACTTTACAGTATATGGCCCTGTTCACAATATATATTTCTTGGAGATGCCAGGTTGGACAAAATAAAAGAAACACTTCAATACAAGCTCAACAAAAATGTAACATTGTGTTTGATAAAGGTAACATTTACTACTGGACTGTTCACTTATATAATTCTCTGTAGTATTATATTCTTATTAAATATATGCCCCATTTTATGAAATCTTTGAAATGAGGTCCTTTATGTTATTAAACTTTTACTTATTTATCTCACAGCCTTGGCATGTGTGTGTGATTGATGAGCTCGCTGACTGATGAGTGGCATCGTTGACAGCTGTGTTTTGATGGCAGCACAGAAACAGAGCCCAGTGACAGAGAGATAATAACGTTATCTCTCTGATGAGCCTGTCTGTTTCATCATATAACGCAACAGGTCTGAACATGCCACTACCAACACTGGAACTGAGCCACACACTCTCTAGAGTCTCACAGCCCCTGTCAACGACTTTCGTCACCAGCCCTCTGGAGTCCAGATCCTTCAGCCAAAGGTCAGGGCCCAGTGGATCAGAGCTCTGTTTGTTTTTGGGTCCCACATGACAGCCGTAGTAGAATATGTTTTACAGCCTGGGACCTCCGATGAATTGATTTTGTCGTGTCTAAAATATGAATCCTTTTTTTAATAAGTAAGGACTTGAAGGGAAATTCTGGGGTTTACAACTGTCTCTTATTTTCGTATTAAAATAGTGTTTTCTCAAGTAAATAATTGTTATCCACCATGTAATTTTATCTATATGATTCAGACATTTTCACTACTATTACTAACTACTACCAATTCATGAATTTGCCGTTAGTTCCTCATTGGTGTCTTATGGATTATTTAATAACAACTCAGGAAATTGTGCAGCTTTTTGAAAAGCCTTACCTTGTGTAGCTAGGACCATTTATTGGTTATGATACCCACCAAACTTATTGGTAAGATCGGAGGTTGAAAAAATTTCAGCTTTACAACAGAGCCCTACCAAAAATATTTGTTGTCTATTTGGTGAATATTGGGATCACAACTAGAAATTTAAATAAAGTTCTGTGGGTTTGAACATTTGTTGCTCCACAGCATTAGTAATGAGTATGGGTAATGTAATTACTGACCCACCAGCACATTATTCAGGTTTGTAAACATAAGCTCTGTCATCTGAACTGCTTACATGGGAATAAAAATGGAGGTAAACACAGCTGTAACACCCAAAATAATCATTCGGACCATTTTAATCCTCTGTGTGTACATAACTACATGGCAAATCAAAATTGAACTCAATAAGTGCTGCTCAAAAACCTTATGGACATTTATAACGGACAGTTTGTTGTCGATTATAGTTTATTGTATTACGGTGTATTGTAAACAAAGCCTGTAAAAGACTCAAACTACAAATGCAGTGGTCCATCATTCACATAGTTTTGACTTTCCTTTGGTTCCTACTGAAGATGAAAATCTTTTAAAACTGCTCACAAATACTGTATATAGTTACATTTTTAAAAGGGCTTTAAAAAAAATCTAAGAAACAATTTCCTAAAACAGATGTTTACCCTAGTTTTTAGTAAATACTACTCAAACAGGAAGAAATTGTATTTTTGGGGGGGGCAGGACTATTTTTAGCTGCAGCTCAATCCACGTTTGGTGATCTAGTAAGTATTGTGCAGCAGGACAGTGTGTGTGCGGGACTGAATCAAAATAAACTACAGTGCAACAGTGTGCCTTACTTAATTGCTCAACTCTATGGCATAGAGGTATAAGATATATCATATGATACAAAAAATAGTTTACTATAGTTTACTAATTCATTATTTTACCCAAGTCTCATTGAAATTCTCTCCACTCTGCTAAATAAAAACAGTGCAGTTTTCTAATAGTTTTATTTATAATAGCCAGGCTCCATGGGACCCAAACAGCAAACTTTCTGTCTGTTTTTGGTCAAGCCTTTAATCCATTTGCTGTATACAAAAGCCACTAAATACATCATACATATGTTCAAGTCTCATGGACGTACAGCTGACGTCTAAGCCAAAAAAAAAATGCTATCACTGACAACCACACTGGATCTCCTAATATGCATAAATTGGTAAATGATACTTCACAGAGCACTATAAATCTCACTGACTGCTGACTCATATAATATAATATAATAATATATATATTATATATATAATATAATAACTGCTGATGGAGGGGATGCTGCACCATTATATCAGAACTCTGGGGTCAGTTAGTGAATCTGAAATGATGTGGCAATTTCTTTCCCTGAGGCTTCCAACTGTGTATCATAACGGGCTCACTGAGATCATGGGATTGATTGAGTTATGGGATGTATTCGGGATTCAGATTAAGTGGGTGTTGCTCCTAAATTGATTCCCAAGAGCAAGAGGAGCTCGAATCATGTATAGGATGTGTCAGTCTGCGTAGGCATGGGTGTGTGTGTAATTTCTTCATTATTAATTCCGACTATCAACACTAGCAGTTGTACATCTTTAACAAGCCCAATGGGTTCTATACAGGGTTAATATAACTAATAGCCAACTGACTACATTAAATCTCAGCAGTGTTCTCTGTCATAACAAGTTGTTCATGTTTGTCATGTCCTTGCTATGGGTGATGGTTAACATCCTGAAATTCTCTAGACTATAAAAGCGGTCTTTGCTAGGGGAATTTCACAATAATGAAAACTTGGAAACAGATGGGATAGACTTTTTATTGTCATGTAGGCTCAGCAAGCTATTAAAAGAATATTTTAATTGCAGTATCTGTTTTGCTTCTTTCGCCCAAGGATGCGTATGAACAGATACACCATGTTTTGGGGCTGGCTCTGCTGCAAAAATTATCCATGTAGTCCACTGTAGTTAAATTTAAATGTAGTTAAATAATTAAAGCCAAAGCTAGAAAATGCCAGCAGTCAGACAATCAGACGGGTTATAATAAATAATCAACAGTTTATACTTATTACAAAAACCACTTTATTTGGAGGTAAAACTGGAAGCGATTTCACCCAAATAACTTTAGTAATTCCTCATTGAATGCAAGGTCCTCAAGGGACCACTACGACCTGCAAGCTGATGGCCCAATGAAGGCAGCTCAAGGCATTAGTAGCCTACATTTCTGTAATGTACTTGCTAGCTAAAGTTTGTACTGTTTTAAAAATCACACTTAAGAAGTGCAAGTTACTATATATTTTCTTTCATACTGTTGCACTATCACAAAATCTTCTGTCAAATTCTTTAATATGTAGGTTGTCAAGCAAAAAACTGACCAGAGAGATATCTCTCTTAAAAACCACATCTAAGACACAATGCTATTTTGGTAAAAAGAAAACAAATGTAATCATTAACCTTTGTGCCACAGTGAACTGTAACCATTTCTTCGTATTTAAGAAAACTCTTAAAATAACACGGCCAATGGTTATCTTTGTAACATAACGTTGTAATAGTTCCCACAACGAGCCGTGGATGGATATCAGTAAACACGCTAGCAGATTAGCGAGTAAGTGCTGCACATACTATACAGTACATATAGTAAGTACCAGTGGTGGACTCAAGCTGTCTGAGGGGCAGGGGCAAAAAAAGATGAAGGCCACCTGATACATTTGATGGGCCCCCATCAGCAAAGAACAACGATGCATGTTTGGCAAAAAGGCTATATCCGCAATTCAATGCAATTCCTTTTTATTAGAAAGGAATTGCATTTAAACATTTATTTTGCAAACATCTCTTTTTCTCATTTTTATTTCTCAGAATTATCGTCAGTTGATGACGCCCCCCTCAATGGACAACAGCAGAAGATCTGAGAGCCATCCTTCTCCACACCTGTTTCTGAACTGGTTCATTATCAGCTTCAGTTTGGAGGATGATGATAGAACAATCTAAAGGGATTGTGACTCAGCAAACTAGCGAATAGTATTGTACCAAAATCAAATGAATGGAACTGTAGTAAGGTCACATCACCTTTTGTTAATACCACTAGGAAGTCAACAGTGGGTGAAAAAAAGTTCAGACACCTCAGGATTTACCAACTGGCTTCCTCACCTCACATGCAGTAAGGGCTTGTTTTTCCCCTTTGTGCAGCCCACTGAGAGATAAAGGGTTTGAAAAAACTTTGGGGGAGGACTTCCTGGACTCCAAGTGCCCCTCTCTCACATTATAATAACAGTGTCAAACGAATTAAACATATAATGATCAGCTTTCTCCCTCTCTCTCTTTCTATCTCTATCTCAATATTGCTCAAATAATGTACATACAAAAACATACAACACCCCCAGTCTTCCCCTCTCTCTCTCAGAGCCATGCAGTCATAAATTGCCACACACATTCCAAAGTGACATCCCTGTGATTTTCTCATTTAGAGTACTTGTCTGAAATTAGCATTAATCTGTTGTTCAACTATTCAGTAATCAAATTTAATATTATTCAGCAATTTTTTTTATGAAAAGTCCTATGATGGCACAGTATAAAATGACCAAATTAAGTATTGTAAAATTTAATGCCTTCTTCACAGCTGCTTGCCCATTTTGATGTTTAGCTTCAGTTTGTAACTCAATACCAAACTGAGTGAGCTCAAATGTTATTATTTTTGTACTTCAGTAATCTTGTTTTGGTAGTATTTTGGAAGTTTTGGAATTGATTCCAAGTTTTGAATTTGCATTTGTTTGTGGCTTATGTCTACTCTGAATACCCAGTCCAAAGAGGTGTCAATGCAAATGAAGGAGGCCATCATTAGGCTGAAATAACAAAACATACCTATCACACAGATGGCAGAAAGGAGTGGCCAAATCAACAATTTGGTACATTATTAAAAAGAAGGAATGCACTGGCGAGGTCAGCAATACCAAAAGTGGATAATCGCAGAATTCTTTCCTTAGTGAAGAGAAACCCCTCCACAACATCTGGCCAAAGAACACTCTCGAGGAGGTAGGCGCACCATTGTCAAAGTCTACAATCAAGAGATGCCTTCATGCATGTAAATGCAGAGGGTTTACCACAAGGTGCAGACCCCTGGTAACACTCAAGAACAGAAAGGCCAGATTAGACTTTGACAAAAAAAAGCCTGCCCAGTTCTGGAACAAGATTCTTTGAACAGATGAAACCAAAATTAACTTGCAAGATGGGAATGATGGGAAGAGAAGAGCATGGAGAAGGAAAGGAATGGCTCATGATCCAAAGCCACCACATCATCTGTCAAACATGGTGGAGGCATTGTTATGGTATTGGAATGTATTGCTGCCAATGGAACTGGGTCACTGGTGTTGATGATGACTGCTGATAGAAATAGCAAGATGAATTCTGAAGTGTATAGGTTCTATACTATCTGCTCAGATTCAGCCAAATGCTGCAAATCTAATAGGACTGTGCTTCACAGTCCAGATGGTGAATGACCCAAAACATACTACGAAAGCAACCCAAGAGCTTCTTGAGGCAAAGAAATGGAATATTCTTCAACGGCCAAGTCAGTCACCTGACTTCAACCCAAATTCTTTTAACTCACTGGAGACAAAACTGAGGGCAGAAAGACCCACAATCAAGAAGCAACTGAAGGTGGCTGAAGTAAAGGCCTGGCAAAGCATCTCAAGGGAGGAGACTCAGCATTTGGTGATGTCCATGGGTTTTAGACTTCAAGCAGTTATTGTCTGCAAAGGATTTTCATCCAAGTATTAAAATAATCATTATATTTATAATTATGTTATCCAATTAATTTTGAGCTTCTGAAAATGAGGGACTATGTATAAAAATGGCTGTAATTACAACAGTTAATGCAATATTTTTTTAAACTCCCTTGAAATACAGCTAAAAGTCATCATCGACCACCTCTGCTCCATCCACACTCGAGTTAAACCACTAGATCAGCTCAGCAACTCCACTGACTAACCCTTGTTGCCTTGGAAACCACTGCATCTCAGGGAGTGTATTTCTTTCATTTGTCTTTAATATGATGTATTTCTTTTGGCTTTATATATGTTACACAAAGGTGTTTTGCTATATTTTCAATGTTTGACATATAGAGATGTCTCGTCTGACTGGCCCAACGTTTGGACTAAAAATGAACTACTTATGTTCTAAGTTTTAATTTTTAGTTCAGCATGAACAGTTCCAGATTTTGTAACTTTTTCGTTTATTTTGCTATTAAAGTTCAAATTCAGAGTTATACTTTGACCCAACGGGGAACAGGTAACATCACTTCTGTGTGTGAATGAAGTGATCCACATTTAAATGAAAATGCACGTAAGACTACTATATTTCTAGGGGTGGATTTTCTCCTTAATCTATTCATTTTTTGTCATCTTCTTCTCAGTACACAGTTCAAACTGTCTGATTGATCAGGGAAAATCCTGCACTCATCTGCCGACACGCATATATGTTACCATAGTTACCAAATGAGTTTCATAAACATATACATTGCTTAGATCACTTCCTATAAAAATTCTCAAAATTCTCAAATTCATTCTACTATCATAAAATCCTATGGTTGGTCCGTTTGTTTTCACACAACAAATGAACCACACAAGAGTCCACTTGGAAGTAGACTGAGACCTTCCTTTTCAAGCTGTCTGGGTACACTTGTTTGGTACACACCAGAGTTTGTTTTACAGTTTTCAGACCAACCCAAACACACCAGGGTTTGTTTTAACCAAAGCAAACAGTTTAGGTTTTGGAAACACCCCAAAGCACAGGTGCCTTGACCCAGTGCTGTCCACACCAAAACAAGTTCAGAAACTACTTCTGCAACTGGTCTACCAGGCCCCTTGGTGGAGGAACAAGCCTTTGTTTGTATGAGAAAATCATGGCAGCCAAGTTATAGACGACCACAACTCCTCCCCATTTTGACAACCGGGGTAGCAGCTATTTAAAGAGTGGAGAAGGAAAGAAAAAAAGAATCAATGTAGTGATATTTCAAGGATCAAGTGATAGATTAGTTTGCGTAACAACTACTACAGACTGATGCAACTGATGTCAGTCTGGTGAACCTGTGGAGTGAAATGTAATGCATGTGTCACATAAGTAAACTCCCTATTCGCCCTATTCATTACGCAAAATACACAGTGACCCACACACCCACTGCCAACAAACACACACACAAAAACACAAACACACACGCATCACTGAAACAACTGAGTGAGTCAGATCTGTCCACTTTCTTTCTCTTTCTCATTATCAACACACTTGCATTCCTATAGGCTGTAATCACTTGTCACCATGATGACCTGCTCAACAAACAGTGCCTTACTCACCCTTCTATCAGAACCATGTATGTCAGCAGCTAATGCAAAGACACAGTCTAAGCAGTAGATCCTTATAAAATATGGACATAATATGTGCTTCACTGTTGGCCGATAAGGTAACACACATTCATGGTAAATCATAGTGTCAGTGGTATTACTTTAACTAAGGCTGCCAAAGCACACACTGACGTGTGCATGGTGGCAAGATTCAGAAGTGTGCTTTTGAGTGTATTCATGTGTGTGTGTTGTTCATGCGTGTGTGCGCGTGTGATTGTGTGTATGTGTTTGTGCGTGTGCATGTAAGTGTTTGTGTGTGTGTATGTGTTTGTGCCAGCTCTTGGAAGTCCAGCAGACTCCAGTATGGAATGTTGACAACAGCTGTGGACAAGAATTTACACAGAAACCTAATCTCATGATGGTATAACACACACACACACACACACACACACACACACACACACACACACATACACACACACACACACACACACACACACACACACACACAGACACAGACACACTGAAAAACACTTCAGCCTGGGCAAATATTTAAAAGGAGCAAACATTCATTTATCCATCTAATTTCAATTCACTTTTTCTAGTCTGAGTCACAGTAAATGGATGATTAGGGGAGAAAATTAACTTTCTTTTAGATTTTGAAGGCTTTTAATGATTGGTCATTACAAAAATTTCCATTTTTCAAACACTGGCGATGACCCTCCCTCCCACGGCGTGATTGCATGTTCATATTACTACATAGTATACCATGAGGAATGAAAAGCAAATACGTATGAAACTAATGGGTATTTTTTATTATCATTTAATGTGTACTTTGAAAGTAATTCATTCATTATTTAGTATTACAAAATGTGAAAATATTGAGAAAAATGTGTCCCACAGCCCAAGGTGATGTGTTCCATTTCCAGTTTTGTCTTTTAATTTCTGGTCATTATTGGTGTTTAAGTGTGCAGTACCTCTTTAAGTTATCAGTATGATGATGCAGGTTACTGGTGATAAGTTATTAACACTATTTGCAGCTGCCACAAACGTGCTGATTTTTGCTTTGTTGGTCTGGAAACTTTTTAATAAGAATTAAAATACAACTTTTTAGCCAACTATATAATATTTAATATATATTTTATTGATAATATAATTTGGAATAATTAGCTTGTTACACAATGATAAGTCCATGTCAAAAAACTGGACTGAGTGTAATAGCGTTACTAATAATAAGTCAAATGAGTCTCCACTGCAAATTATGAACCAACAACCATATACAGTAGATTGCTTGTCTCTACCCTCGGAAACAACCCATAGGAGTGTACCAGCAGTTTCACATGGGGAAAAAACAGCATGAAAGTCCTGTGTTTTGTTTACCCATTCATCCAACCAACCTCCTCCTCCTAACATGGACTCGCTCTATATACAACTTCACCTTCTTCCTCCTTTGTCTTGTCACAATTATTATGACTGTTAGAGGGTTCCTCCCATTCAAATGTAACTATGGGTAATAAGCTGCTTGAACAGACAACACGTTTTTTTTTACAGGTCTCTTTTGAAGACAGCGTTGCTTTTTCCTTTCTATTTTTTTTATTGGACCTCTGTTTTTGCCTCCCACAAGCTCAAATTCATATTCATATAGTTCTCCATAATTTGTTTTTGTCACCTGTATTTTTTGACATTTGTCTTCCCTTTTATTCTCTCTATTCTGGTTTGGCTGTTTATGTGTCTCTGTGCTTGTCTACACTTGTTTTGTAATCACTTTTTTTGCATAATGTAAAAAAAAATATATAAGTTAGAGTCGCGATGAAGCTAAATATGGATGTTTGTGGAAGACACAAGTCTCTCCTTTCCTTCCCCCTCTGGCAGTCCTTAACCAAGTTCATTATGTTCTAAGCCTGGTCAGATATTTGCTAAATTTCATGCAATAGGTGACCACAGGCAGCACATGTCAATCGACACACCATAAAACAGTCCCACTTTTGACCTAGGAAGTTAAAAGACACAATTATGGAGTGGGAACACTTCCTTATTTGAAATGCATAAGGTCAATTTAAAAAAAAAAAAAGCAGCAAATCATCACATTTGAGCTGGAAGCTGGACAGCAGACCTTCGACATTTTTGCTTAATAAATCACTTAAATGAGTGATTGCCAAAATTGTTAGCAATTCCTTTTCTGTCAATCAATGATTTATCAATGTACTTCTCATGCTTGTGGAAGTAGGCATAATTCAGAGGAGGTGTGCAGGACCAAGGAGTGAAAAACGTGGAGTGGACCTCAAAAGTGTACTGTGGAATTTTCTTGTAAACAAACCAAATTCAATGTCAAAATGTCTCATCCAAATTCACTGTGTATACTTCAGGCCTAACGGATTCACTGAACTGTTTTCCTTCCTCATAAGACATTTGCAAAGCTTGTTTTATATCTTTAAATGGTGCATTGTCTACATCCATTGTTGCTAGCTTGTACTCCACCTCTGTTATCACATTACTGCATTTTATTGCATGTTACTTCACCTGCTAACCCTAACCAGCAGAATAACGTGAAACCAATGGCAGGAATGTCATATTGCAAGAGTAGCCCAACAACTTTATTTTATTTTTACAACCCACTCTTAAGAACACTGCTCAATAGTGCTCCCAGTAGTCGTAAACTCCACAGTGTGAGACAAAAAATTCTCTGATTAATGCAAGGTGGTCAGTAGTTAGGTTAGAAAGATTTATTCTGAAACCAAAACAGCATGTAAAGAATAAGATGACATGGAAAAAAGGAAAAACAGGTTATGCAAACACAAAGTCAAAACCAAAAAATGACTCACTCTATCTTGCTCTTTACTGTCAGCAAAGTTGGAGAACCTTGGTTCAGTAAAGCGTTTTTCACTTGCACAGCATTAACTCATTAGAAATGTATGTGAAAAAAAGCAGCCACTTCATGTTGTAGACAATGTTATTTCAATACATTTTAGCTTGCATGTTTTGTTGCTTGACTGTCCTATATTGTTACTAGATGATAAAACTGTACTTGGTTCATTTTTTTTTACTTTTACAGAAAAGGTTTGAGAACCTCCAGATTAACTGTGTCAACACTAGTTACAAACAAGTCATTGAAAAAAAGCTTTCTCAAATCAGATAAGCTTTTATTGAAATGAATGTTGAGCTTTAAAAACTAAATAAAAAATATCAAAATAATTAGAAGAAAACTTTAGATTTGAGGACAACCCCTGTAGATGTGCACCGATAAGAAACCCTTTAAATATAATATATATATGTATATATTAGGATATATTAAGATTATTCCTTTGAATTGACGATAAACATATCAAATGTGTAGTATAAAGGGAAAAATATCACTTGTACAGTGATCTTCAAAATATTTACCATTAACTGACAATGTCCCACTCCAGTGACAATCCAGAATCCTGTATTTTCCTGCCTCAGTATTGTTAACCTTTCTTGGCTCATCATCCTGACTGTAGTCAGAAAGCTGCGGGGAGACACTGTGCACAGCTCCAGGGCCAAAGTCGGCTGACTTCAGGGCTAACCCCCGTTCACTTAAATCAGTAGATGGCAAGCAAGACATAGGAACTTGGCTATGGTCTTGAGGAGTTGTGTCATTTATTTACTGAATTCCTAAAGTGCACATACATTGCACTGCTACCTTCAAAACTACACTGCAAACTCTGTTCTGGTCGCCAGTCTCACTGTCATACACCCGCTCTCCCTCTCTCGCCCCCTCGCTAAATACACAATCTATGCTCTGACCTGGGCTACTTGTATAACAATATGCTGTCTTAAACTTCTCAAACGTACTGCACATCTGGCATAGAGAACCCTACACTCTGATTAATAGAAAGGAAAAGATGTCACAGATGTCGACCGAGGTGATTATTAAAACAACTTCAATTATTGTGTTATTTGCTACTGCTAGAGAAGAAAAGACTGTTGAAGTAATTTTCTAATGTGCAGGTGCACTTTCCACGCATACCAGCGCATGTGTATAATAATGCATGCAATATCGTAACTGATCTCAGAAAGATGGAGCTGCACACTTGTCTGTTGCTAGCTATAGCCAGTCACCCCTCAAAGATCCCAGGATTATCTTTAATCCACAAGTGCAAATGTCCAAAGTGCTGCTCCCCCGTGCGCTTGAAAAGCCCCAGTCTTTGTCTACAGGACACAGCCACATCCATGAAAATGACAGACACGATAGATAAAATGGCTGGTAGTCAACCTAGCTTCCAGAGACAGTAGTCTACTGTGTCCTCAAGTGGGTACTAAGTTACAAGATGGATGCAAACAGGCAATCTCAGATCCTTTATGGGTCAAAATGTTCTTCTGAGATGCACGGAGAGATGTTTCTTCCACTTCAGTATCATTCTGATTTATGTCTTGATGTTTTTAGCTGGTCAAGCTAAGACTTGCACCGCTGCTCTGCATACACACACACACACACACACACACACACATAAACATATATAAATATATGTATATATATATATATATATAAATAAATATATATATATATAAATATATGTATATATATATATGAATATTTAAATAAATATATCCTGTATATATACACCATTCAGACACAACATTAAAAACTGGTTTTAATGTTGTAGCTGATCAGTGTATATTCACACATACAAATTGCTTTCTGAACACCCTCAGCTTCATTTCTGTATGTTGTTATTCTAACTCGGGGGTATCTTGTAATAAGACTCCACAGCTCCACCAGCATTTCCTCCAGTGGCTCCATTTATCCAAACACATTCACACACACACACACATAATTGTGTCACTCTTTAATTTACACATACTGAGGTGATTAGTTCGACACATGGGGTTACGGAAACGGGCATGTGCATAAACCCCAAGCTCTCACACATGGACACACACGCATTCACACCACTAATTGAAGGCAGCGGTTTGCAGCGTGTTGAAATGCGTCCAGTGTGTGCATGTCCACCTGTTTTCTTGTCGACTGAGGGTAAGCTAGAGTTGCATCATACAGTTCATTAATAATCAGAAAACATGGCAAACAGGAAGAAATTAATGCATGATAAGTTGTTGACAACAGCTCATCCACATACAGATTTATACAGAATTCTGAATGGAAAAAGCATCAGAGGTAATGTTATGTAAGACATTACAATATTAGAGGCTCATTACCATCCAACAATGGACCCTTATTACTTTCAGCTGACATTTGACGATGCTACTCTGTTTTTCTGTCTTTTCATCCCATATTTTGCTTCTCTGTCCATTGTTCACAGTGCTGTTTTGAGTCCAGAAAGAAATCATTCTGATTAAGAATATAGAGTTCATTCATTTCACATTGGCCAAGTGGAAACTCAAGACCCTTTCATTATATCCTCGCTCAGCAGATCTTAAATGTTTTGGGAAGTACCCTTCACATCCACTCCTAATTCATCACCCACCCAGTGGTATCCTCCACCCAGCAGTGTTGAGGAAAAAGCATTGTTAAACCAAATTACTCTTTTCTTAACAGTCTATCAGAAATACAATTCAACAGTGAAATGGACTGTATTGTGTTCAATTTGATTTCTAGCGTTCTTGGTCATGAAGTCATTAAAAAACAAAGGCAGGGTTCCCACGTGTCCTGGCAAACCTTGAAAATCTGGAAAACAGTTGACTATTCATGGAAAACACATGGAAAATGAGAGCACCCCAAAAAAGATAACACTGCCATCTGAAAGGGCTAAGTTGTGATCAGGATCATATTAAAGTTCAAATGGTAGTTCAAGGACGAGTATTTTGAATTGGCTGCTCTCAAGGTATGTTGTGGAAATGCTGTGAATACACCCCCAAGTCACGTCACATGGTAGCACATGCAGGTTGGATGACATTAAAACTTAAGTGGCAGAAACTCTGAATAATGTAAGTTACATTATCCTTCAAATGTAAATATTAGTGACTGCTGGCTGGTAACTGTGGTAGTTTTTACTGGGTTTATAGATTAACATTTCCTACCCTGGCTGAATGCTGGTTAATGAAACTTTTTTAAATTTGCTCGCATTGTCTCTTCAAATGCAATGCTGCATTGCTAGGGTAAAATGGACCATGACATGAAATGTTTAACATTTTTAGTGGAGGCTCACAGTGGGTGTGGTTAGCCTTGTTAAAGACTTCATATTAATAGTAAAGGTTGTCAAAGTATGGTGTGATAAACTGATATGAGTCAGTGGCTGCTAATACCCTAGCAAACTCTACCCTAAGTTTGAATCATACATTTAAGTATGTAAAGTTCAGTCTAGATTTGTCAGTAGGCAAAATTTTAGGCCGCTGTTTGTGTTACTGGTGTTAAGGCTATTCAGTTATTGGTGTTCAGTTAGCAATGATTAATATAATTCATAAAAAAAGAGGATTTAGGTAATAAATTAATATTAATGATGTTTAGAAATTTTATTTACATTGCACTTGCCAAGCATAGAGCACAAAGGGCTTTCCAGAAGAAACGTAATAAAATACATAGATGGAATACTATAAAAAAAATAAAAATACAATAACAATATTAAACCGGAGCATTAAAACAAGGAAATTAAAAAACACACAACCGTAAGAGAATATAGTAGTAAAAGTAGTGACATTAAAACATCTAATGGTTATGCCCATATACTGAAATGTTTCTATAACACTTCTTTTTATTACAGGAGTGAGTGATAGAATGTCAGGAAGACGGTGCATGTTAAAGAATGACTGGAAAGAAGACCCCCGGTCCAGGGAATAGGTAGGGGGAAGTATTAGGAGAAGTGCATAGGGCATATTTCAAGTTTTCCAATAAGTCTTTTGATGTTGGTAATATGGACATCTCTGCACTCAAGAGTCATACACGAAGGCAAGGCCATGTCAGAGTTTCTGGATAATTAAAAAGGGATAAAAGATCATTTAGAGCCATAGACTGCACATCTTGTAAATCAGGCTTCCACAGAGAGGAACATATTAGTGTGGGGTGCGATCCCTGTCTTTCATACCAGCTAGATCATCACTGAAAATGACCTGGAAAACTCCTGGAAAATGATCACTAGAAAAGAGTAAAACATTACATACTTTGTGTGCATAGTTACCACACAAAGTTGGGGAACCTAAATGTGAACAATGAAAAACTATGCTTAGACATAGATATGTCACGTGTAGAAGGGGAAGATTTGGCCAGATGGCAGTGCTAGAAGAAAAGTCAGGGGGTCATCAGCATAGGAAAAAGCCTCTAGGGACCATACATATCCAAATGAAATCATATGACAATCTTGCTCCTAAGTGTTTAATAGGTCCCATGTATGATAAGCAGGGCAAATAAGACTAAGAGTCAGAATAGAGGCTGTACTTTGGCATGGTGTTGCTTTAAACTGAATGCTGAAGCCAGCATCCTAACATGCTCACAGTAACTGGGTTTCCACCCAAATGTAGCGCAAATTTTTAACCAAGTTTGAAGAAAATTGGCAAAAGAAAATGCAAATTAATGTGCGTTTCTATCTACTACCACTATGCAAACAGGAGTTGGTTTTTTGAGATAAACAGCTGGTGGTGCTAATTTTCTCTGCTGGAAGGAAAGAGGGTGCAACGTCATGCTATTTCAGAGAACCAGTCAAACCACAAACAGTGGGAAACCATGTGGAAAATGTGATTGTAATATGGCATTCATGTTTGTTTTATGTTTTAATTTGAGGAAGGTTACAGCCTCCTCATCACTCCCCACAGATCTGATGTTTTGATCTGATGTAAGTTTTTGGTTGCCTCAGTGGTGCAGAAGCCTGAGTGAACGTTTAAATCACATGACTCATGTATGTCACGATTTATTCACTAAAATTGTTTCTATTGCACTTTGTCGCATTTTCCTTTTATTGATACACCAACTTATCCATCTCTGAAAAGTGTAAAAACTTTTTTGCGATATTTAAAGGTTTTTTTTTCCAACTTTTGGTGTCCCCACTCTGGTTTATTTATGAGCAAGTTGAAAATGCACATAAAAACAGGAGTATGGAAACCCACCTAATGGCAATGTTAATGAGATTATGGTATAATTTTTAACATATTCACCATTAGTTTAGCATGTTAGCATGCTAATATTGCTAATCAGCATTAAAAAATAGTACAGCTGCAGTTAATGTGAATGTCATTAATTTTGCAGGTATTTGGTCATAAACCAAAGAATATTGATAGATTACAATTGTGACCTGATGATAAAAAGTTATTAGGTTAAAATTTCATGCTAGTCCATCCCATAATTTTCATGGAAATTATGACTGGACCAAGTGGCAGACCAACTGACATACTGTCCCTAGAAGGGGCGTGGCTAAAAATCAGTTTTAGTGTTAAGTAATTCTAGGATTAGTCCAAAAATGGCATGATCCAACAAATAAGGTATGTCAGGAAAATAAGCTTTGGATATGACAGCTTGACATTTTATTGTGTGTAACATGCCACAGTAGAAGACAACTCAATCTGCAGTTAGGATAACTAAAGGGGCCTGCCTTCAAACAGCTAGTTCTCTCCTGATGTTTACACTTTGCTAAACACTTTTGTTTTCCGACGCAGTTGCACAACATGTTGTATAAACTAGTTTTCTCTGAGCATGGAAACTGACCCTAAGGGTGTGGAGGTCAGGGTGGTGGACGGACGTGTATCATGTTCAATGTTCTTGGAGGAAGCCACAATTAACAGATTAGCAATATTAAACTTTGCCTTTATATTAATGTAACAATGATCTTTCCCTAACCTTAAAC
Source organism: Xiphias gladius (assembly GCF_016859285.1). Lineage (NCBI taxonomy): Eukaryota > Metazoa > Chordata > Actinopteri > Istiophoriformes > Xiphiidae > Xiphias > Xiphias gladius. The sequence goes on from NC_053421.1 coordinate 1,518,469, forward strand.
CTACCGTAGTTACCATGAAAGCTGGCACTGGATATAAATAGAACTGAACGTAATTCTGAGCTTTGCAGAATCATCCAAAATTGACGTGCTTGTCTGCTGATAGGTTAAGAAAGACCACAATAGCTCATGGTTCAATGTATACTATCCAGTCTCTTGGCCAAGTTACAACATGAACGCAATCACTTAATCGGACGAAGAGATTATTAATAAAGACATTAAGATTGCTTGATCTCATCCTGGGATAACAATATAGAAGAGAAACATGTAAGTTATTTCAAGTCCCTCTGCTGCAGCAGCAGCTGCATATGTATACTTAAATTGTCTGACGGAAGGTGTCCTAGCATTCAGTCAGACAGACATCCAGATGAAGGCAGAAAAAAGCAAAAATGTCCCTAATGAGAATACAGTATATGGAAGTCACAGTGTAACTGTCACACGGAACGAATGATGCATCGTCTGGGAGAAGCAGAGGAAGTGGAAATGTGTCCTATATCAGGGTCACTGTTATCACAGAGACCACCCTGTCCCTGCTACACAACACCATTGTCCTTCTTGGAGGTGGGTGGAGGATGAAGGCCAGGAGGGCAAATACACACTGATAGTAGTCACGTTACCGTGAGAAACCTACACAGGTCGAAGGTCAAGGATATCAACTCTGACTTTCCACATTATCACTTAAAGGGAATTGTGTTAGGCTAGACGCTAACTATGCTGACCCTACCATATGATAATTGGTGGCTGGTACAATTACAGGTTCAACACACACTCTCTCAGACACAATCCCTGACTCTTATGCTTCGTTTTCCACCAGAGACAAACAACATTTGATTCCACTTCCTACTCTGACCCTGCATGCTGGCAGTGTTTGTCCAGGGAAGAAAATGTTTTTCTTAACAGCAACCATCATATGCAGGGGGATAGGCCAAGTAGACCTTATGGAATGTTACTGACAGGAAGGGCAAGGCTTGGAGTCAAGAAACACAAGAAACACTGAGGAAGAAGAAGGTTTAGAGTATGGAGAAGAAGAAATAAAAAAGCATATTTCTATAAAATACAGAGATTGTGAAAAGTTATTTACACCCTATTGAAACCTGAGCGGGGCAAATAAAGGAGTGAAATGTGCTGTTTGGTAGGAATTAAACCTTTTAGACTTGGCATATGCTAATTGACCATCAAAATTCTGTTTGAGAGGCCTTTCTGCTGTGCTTTCAGGAAAAAAGTCTGCTAACTGTATTGCAGGAGCTCCCTGTAAAGAAACCCTGAAAAATAACCCAGGGATCATACTATCATCCTTGTAGTTTTTTGATGAGATATTTTTGGGAACAGAGCTATCTTGAAGTTACAGAATAACAGGAACTGATGAGTGTGTGTCAGGATGTGTTTTTGTTTGATAGTAAACTGAAGTCAATAGAAACAACTACTCTTAAAGGATAATTCTGGTTATATTGAATGGTAAATGGACTGCACTTATATAGTGCTTTTTTAGTCATATCAACTACTCAAAGTGCTTTACACTGCTGCCACATTCAACCATTAACACGCACATTCTTACAGCGCCCTTTTCTATACATACTGGGCTTTTCTATATATATATATATATATGCACACAGTTTGTATGTATGTCTGGATTGTTCACTAAATTAATTGATGAGATGTAGAAACACAGAATAAAGAATTTAAACAAGCAAACAGATTAGCTAAATTTATATGGGGAAAAAAATGAAGACGAGCATTAAAGTAATTACCCACTCCACTGTAAACATCCATCGCAGGTAGAGACTGACAAAATTGACCTGCTATATTTACCACAGTTGTGCACACACAGTTTACCAATATTTTGGATCTGTTCACTTTCAGTGCAACCTCCAAATAAAGCAGTTTAGATAGTCTGGCTAAACTGTAGACTTGTTTACAGCCTGTCAAATTGTGCTTGTGCTGTGTTCCCTGAGTTAAACAGTGAACTTAGGCCCTGATGCAAGAACATTTTTGTATTCTTATGCTGAACTTCTCTGACTCTTTTCTCTGAGTTTTGCTGGTACAAGTTTTTGATTTACCAAAGTCTCTTTTAACTCTTTCAAACTCGATGTAAATTTTTCATTTCAGCCTGATGAATGCCACCTGTTCAGGCAGACGTTCACTTTTATGATATTTAATCATTTGCATAATCAAAAGACTGCCAGTTAGGCTACCTGTTCTGCTCCAGTTGTGGGGAAATTTCAATCACAAAAATGTTACCAAAGACAAAAAAAAAAGACTTGCACATGACAGAGGTCCTGTTTATACCTGGTATTAATATGTGTCTTGGTTGATCCAGTCACAAGTGGACAGCTCACCCAAGATGAATGCTAATGCCAGGTCTGAACTGTGCCATAGTTTCAGAGTCCTGCTGCCAGAAGTCAGCAGACAAAAAGATAACAAGTTTAGCAGTGTCGGCAGTGGTATTAAAGGACAGGAAACAATTTCTAAAAATTAATAGGACAGCCGTCACTGACATGTAATAAGAGCAGCTCTGTACTGTGACAAAGTACAGTACGTAGTACAGTTTACAAAGACATTTTTAGCATATAAAAACATCTTTCTTAACCAAAACAATCATGATGTTACACTATAGGGTGCAACAGAGGATGATGCTGGACAGAGGCCTGCATAAAGAACCTAAGGCAGTGAGAGGAGTAAGAGAATTTTCCTAACATCTACTGTAATGTAGAAGTTGCTGTGATGAAATATGCCTGTAAAAATTAGAAAATCTAAAAAAAAAAACCCTTAGTAAATTGGTAAGCCATGGTGATGAGCTGGTGAACAGAAACTTTGTTTTGTATTAAGTTTATTGTAGTTATATATTTTAGTTTAGTTTATTTTTAGCATAATATTTAAACTTCAAAATCAAATCATCAGACTAAGGCATAATGATTTAAAATGTTGTTTCGCCAGGATAAAGGCAGACTATCTGTACATGACTCGTACAACAGGTCTTCATCACTTTAGAATTTAGTTTGCACCTAAGAAAGTAAGTATGAGAAAACTGATGAATACCACAAATTCTCTTAAATCACTTGCACATGCCATTCAAGAACAAATCTGGGAAAAATTTCATAATACAACCCATGATTTACAGTGTAATTTTGTTGTATGAATCGGGTACCAATAAAACTGGTTCCAACTGATATTAAATGTGGTACACTGGAGGAAAGAAAGACTATTGGGAACAAGGCAGTAACAACTGGGCATTTTGGAAGAAAGGAGAAATAAATTCTAACTATTTTTGTAAACACTACGAACCTAAGTTTTAGAAAAATGGTGTTAGCAACCCCGTCCTTACTGTGTAATTAAGGAGTAAAAAGGTGAGAACAGTCACACATTATATCGGAAGCCATATACCTGGTTCTTACTGTTTAAAAGAATTAAAATAATATTTATAGAGTTCCTCGTTAGACATTAAATATTAGCCATATTTGATCCACCTACGTACATCTGTGTGTTATAGTAATCCGTGAGTTCATTATGTTATAGTTTTTCCTCCTGCGATAACAATAGAAGCCCTCCATAGGTGTTCACATGACAAATGTAAGTCTGTCTTCCAATCAAGCTTACCTGTTATGAGCTGCTGCAGTGTTGGATGGACATGCCTGCTAGGAGCAAATTTTCAAAAATATAGACCCATTTCTCGCCTTGTCCTTGTCACAAATCATACAATGAAGTAGGAGTCGTGATAATAAATCCCCGTAGTTTGGTTGTGATTGAACAAGAAACACTATAGCAATGAAGGTAAAGGTATGCCGGCTGTAGTATGAAGTATTGACTTTCGCCCCTTTTTTCCTCTGTAATAACACATTAGGAACAAGGGCGTCAACACCATCTTCCCAAAATTTCAGTTTTGTTTGCCAGTACTGTACTGTGTAGGTACCCAGTATTTACAAAAATACTTTTTAGTTTTCTGCTTTCCTCGAAAATGTCCAATTGTTACTTCCTGTTTCCCTGTAATCTTGTGTTCTTCCACTCTACCTACATTTAGGTATCAGTTGGAACGAGTATTTTATTGGTACCTTATTCATACAACAAAATTGCCTTTTAAATCACAGGGTGCATTATAAAGTGGTACTCAAACCTGGTCTTACTTGTTGTTCTTTAAAGAGGTTGTTATAAACTGCAAATATGCTGTAACAGCATAATTCTCAGAATAGGTAGTTGTACTGCTAAATACTTTCCAGTTCTTTCTACTGTAATAATACTTATTTATTTATGTAGAGTTAATAATTAAATTTTATAGTATCTTCAGTACAATGGAAAACTACTATTTATCACAATTTGGGTTTCATTTTTGTAGCTTAGTTCACCTGTCCTAGCAGTTATAATCACGCTGTACGCATTAAAGGAATATTTTGAGAAATACTCTTATTTGCGTTTTGCCAAGAATTAGATAAGAAGTTTGATACCAATCTAATGACTTTATAATAAAAATTATGCTACAGCAAGGAGACGACTGGGGGACTTGAGAGTGGTATTGATTGTCTCATCTAACTCATCGCAAGAAAATGAATAATTGTGTTTCCTTAAATGTCACTTATGCTGATATTACAGAGCATAGTGATGTTGAACTAAAAGAGGCCAGACTGGACAACGAACACAATGGTAAGACATTCATATGTGAAAGTGAGAGCCCTTAAAATGTTGCTAATAATCCCACATTCCAAAGGAAACTGTGAGTGTGTACCACGACAGTAGTATCAAATATGAACCAGGAATCAGGGTAATAATTCAAATTTTGGCCTTAGTTTTTTCCTCTAAATAAGACTGACTGATTTGTTAAGTTGTTTATAACCTGTCTGATTTTGTAACTTCTGCCCCCCCCATACCTGTTTTTAGCATGTTGCTTCATTCCAAGATCTCAGAAATTTGTTTGGTGAGTACAATGTTATAGTTACCAAAAGAACTGATGCCGAAGTTGCAATCAGCAGTAGTTTTCCTTTAACCTAATAGCCACAGATCATTTAAAGCTTACATTACAATGTCATCATGTGAGTATCAAGGCCCTGTAATTGGACCTGTCACCTCTGTGATCCAGATTCTGATGTCTGTGTCATAACACAACATCATTCCCTGACATACAATGTTGCAAGTACTGCAGTATATTTACTGCAGTAATATTTCTCCCATTACTACGAACCTCACTAATCTTGTAACCTGACCTTTAAGTGACAGATCAGCACTCTAAATGCGTCAACATTTTTCAAGAACTCATATGACATGTGTACAAGAAGGAAAGAAGGAAGACTGATATGCAGCAATGGGCTCTGGATTTGAACCTGGGACACTAAGATTTCAGGATTGTTTTTAACCCCCCCCCCAAAAAAAAAAAAACTTTCACACATCTGCTTTCATTTGTTTTTATTTTCCTCATAACTCTTCAGTCCTGTGACTCAATGTTGTCATCTTACAGTTGGCCCGTTTACTGATATTAGTCCCTAATGATTAATAACAGCTTGTGTCAGGCAGTCCTTATCTCTCCAACATATGTGGGAGGCCAGGATTAATCTAAGCATGGGAACAAATAACAGCTGATAAGCGTGGGCGGATGAGCATGTAGAGTGTGTGTGTGCAGGGTTATGCATGTGTTTGCATTTATGTGTGTGTGTGTCAGTGTAGAAGGCGAGCATTTGTTCTTGCAGGAATCATGTGGCCCCGCAAGAATGGAATGTCTCTCTACGTAATGCGCTGCACATACCATCAACTCATACACACACACAAACAGTACACACCCTGTCTGCCACATAGTGCATTAACAACCCAAAAAGCAATTTACAGGTCATACTTGCATACAAATGTTACAAGCAGTGTCATCAATAAAACATTAGATCATTATAAAAGGAGCAATAACTCACACTTTGCATTGTGTCTTTCACTTAAGAAACAGAGGAAATGGCCAAGGAAATGATGACACAAATGAATCATGTTTGACAGTAAGAAAGAAAATTCCAGTGTAAATAGAATTATCCTTATCTCTGTTTTTTTTAACTATTGACAACAAAGAGCTGCCCCGTTAGTGAGGAGAAAAGTGTCTCAACATAATCTCTTTTCAGCTCTTCCTGCATTTCCTCTTCTACTTCATCACTTATCTTGGTTTTCCTGGCACGGACACAGGAAAGACAGACGTCAGCAACACAGCGCGAGGCATTGTTGGGAAAGGCTGCTGAGAGGTTTGGGCCTTTTGGATAGAGACAGATTAGAGGATTTAGTGCCAAACACTACAACGCTCATAACAAATAAGGAGCCAGAGGCACTAGAGTTTGGATGTAAAGTGAGGGCCTATTATCATTAGGTTTAATGGATTAAAATGGCTGAGAAACTGCACATTTGTCAAAGCAGTTTTGCCTCATTTCAAGGAAGAGGAAATGAGGAAAGGGAAGGAAAGGAAGTAAAGGAAAGAAAAGGAGACTGTCATGTATCAAAAGCTAGAAAGGAGGTCAGATTGAAGTTTTGTATACTGCAGGAATCTGTGTCTTTGTCTTGATATGTGCCCTTTCAGGAACTGTTGTGAAACTTTTAAAACATTGTTGATTTGTTCCCAGATTGCTCTATTGTATTCAACTTTGGAGGGTACTTAACTATGCCAGCATGCACACTACAAAAGCTTGATTTTTGGTTGTGGTGTTGATCGATATGATGCCAAACAATATGACACACAGTGGAAATTTTCTTGTAGCAGTAGAGAGTTGTGGATGGTTCAACCGCTCCATGAACAGCTTGTGAAAGCAAGGAATAAAGTAATAAATTCTTCAAAGAAAGTTTTTACTCATTTGTAAAGTTTTCAAATTTGGAATGGATATCTGTTTGCTCAGGCTCTGTATCATCTCCTGTTGGTAAAAAAGGCCAGTCAAGTCAAGTCAGTTCTGTTTATCCCTCAGCGGGAAGAAACCTTAAGCAGATCCTGGCTCTGGGTGGGCGGCCATCTGCCTTGAGTCGTTGAGTTGAAAGAGAGAGAGAGAGCAAGAGGAAAGAGAACATAGCACAATAGAGATGTATAGTAATGATAATAATAAAAAGAAGAAGAAGAAGAAAAGAAGACTAGTAATAATAAGTAGCTATGGGGGATGAGCAGGATGATGGGGGCATTAGGTGGTTTGCAGTCACAGATCCAGACTCTGCAGCACCAGGGGCAGAAATACCTGCAGAAAGCGACAGGAATAGAGAGGAGAGAGACGAGAAAGCACAAAACTACACGGGAGAGAGAAGAAGTCAAGTTAGTAATGAGCATTGATGGTATATGAATGCGTGCAGATGGAGTGGGAGAGGAGGAGAGAGGAGCTTGGTGCATCATGGGAAGTCCCCCGGCAGTTTAGGCCTATAGCAGCATAACTAGGGGATGGTTCAAGTCAAGCCTGTGCCAGCCCTAACTATAAGCTTTATCAAAAAGGAAGGTTTTTACTCTACTCTTAAATGTGGAGAGGGTGTCTGCCTCCCAGACCCAAGCTGGAAGATGGTTCCAAAGTAGAGGAGCCTTATAACTGAAGGCTCTGCCTCCCATTCTACTTTTGGAGATTCTGGGAACCACAAGTAAGCCTGCGTTCTAGGAACGCAGTGTTCTACTGAGGTAATAGGCTACTATGAGCTCTTTCAGATATGATGATGCCGACCATTAAGCGCTTTGTAGGAGGAGAGGAATATTTTAAGTTCTATTCTGGATTTTACAAGGAGCCAGTGTAGAGAAGCTAACACAGGAGAAATGTGATCTCTCTTCCTGTTTCCTGTCAGTACTCGTGCTGCAGCATTCTGGATCAGCTGGAGAGTATTTCCCTATGTTCTAACACCAAACAATTTTGGCCTCTTGAATTTAACATCTCTTGGTAATAAGTCATTTATCATCAATGATTTGATTGTTTCTAATGATCTGGACTTTATCTTTACTGAGACATGGCTCTTTTTTATAGGTTAGGTCTTAAGTGCCATCCTGTTACTTTTGCTAGTTTTATTTCCTTTGAAGTTTTAAGTTTCTAAATCACGGGCCCACCTGTTCTAGTATGCATCTTAATTTATAGGCCCCCTTAATCAGTCAGTTATATTTCTGAGTTTTCTGAGCTTTCATCCATTGTCATACCTAAATATGACAGCGTACTTATTCTTGGTGATTTTAATATTTGTGTATGTTGTCCTTTCCATCCCCAAACCTCAATTTTTTAGACCTTATAGACTCTTTTAACCTCATTCAATCTGTTAGAGGTGCCACACATTCTAAAGGTCACACCTTAGACCTGGTACTCTCATGTGGTTTCTCTCCTAAGTGCCTTAATTCAGTGGATATTATTGTAACTGGGTATAGTTCCCTCCACTTTTCCTGAACCTGATGTTGAGCTGTCTCAATTTCTCACTCATTTGGTTGATAAGATGGAGAATATCAGGTCCCAAATCCAGCCTGATCCAGCCTGATCCTCACATGAACTCCTCCTGCTTCCTAGACACCACCCCCACTTAGCTGCTCAATTAGGTATTTTCCACTATTAGTCCTGTTATTTTACAATTTTTTAACAATTCTCTGGCCTCCGTTTCCTTTCCAGACAGTTTTAAGTATGCCATCATTCACCGGGAAAGTGAATGGGGAAAGTCATTTCATCTCAACTGATACCTTTTAGGAACAATAATAGTGTTTTTTACAGTTCCAGTCTGGTTTCAGAGCACTTCATAGTACTGAGACACTACTTGTTAAGGTTGCTAATGACCTATTGCTAACTGCAGTAAGAGGTGACTGCTCAATTTTAGTTCTTTTAGATTTAAGTGCCGCCTTTGATACAGTTGATCATTGCATTCCTCCTTCATCGCTTAGAGACTTGGGTAGGAATCAAGGGCACAGCTCTTAGTTTACTATGGTCATACCTTTCCAACAGAACTTTTTATGTTATCCTGGGTAACTCTACTTCCACCACTGCTCAGCTGAGATGTGGTGTCCATCGGGGCTCTATTCTTGCTCCTCTTCTGTTTTCAATGTACAAGCTGCCTCTTGGCCAGCCTATTCCAAGTCACAATGTACTTTATCATTTTTATGCTGCCGACACCGTCATTTATACATGCTGTTAAAACCCACTGATCCTAGCAGCCTAGCTGATCTCACAACTTGCCTCTCTGATATTAAATCCTGGATGTCTCAAAATTTCCTAAAATTTTACCACGATAAGTCTGAGGTCATTCTGTTCAGTCCCCTTAATTCTATCAGCTATGTTGATGCTAATCTTGGCGGTCTTTTGAATAATATTAAGCAGACTGCTAGGAATTTCAGGGTAATATTTAATACTAACCTCTCTTTCAACGATCAAGTCAAAAATGTTATACAGTCTTTTTTTTTTCCAGCTCAAGATAATTTCTAAAATTAGGTAATTTTTATCAACTGATGATTTACAAAACGTTTTTCAAGCTTTTATCTGTTCTCGACTTCAGTATTGCAATGCACTTTACTCTGGTATCAGCCAGGGCTCCCGCCACCATCTCCAGTTGGTACAAAACACTCATTAACAGATCAAGGAGACATGATCACATCACCTCTGTGCTTGCTTCCCTACATTGGCTCCATGTTAGATTTTGAATTGATTTTAAAATTTTATTGCTCACTTTTAAGGCCTTATATGGCCAGTCACCTAAGTACCTCTTTGATGTATTGACCTGGTATGTGGCCCTCTTGATCATTAAAATCTGTGGATAGAGCCCTGCCGGTTACTCCAAGGTCACAGTTTGTGACAAAGGGTGACTGGGCTTTCACTATCAGAACCCCTACACTATTGATCTCTCTGCCTACCGAACTCAGACACACCAAGTCTTTAGCTTCTTCTAAATCTCTTCTTAAAACTTTTCTCCTTGTGAAAGCCTTTGGAGTTTTTTATTTATACAGTTTTATTCTTATTTATTTGATCCTATTCACTGTATTGTTTTTACTTCCTCTGTGCTCATGTTGGGGCGGCTGTGGCTCAGGAGGTAGACTTCTATTAACCGTAAGATTGGTGGTTCGATCCCCGGCTCCTCCAGTCCACATGTCAAAGTGTCCTTGGGCAAGATACTGAACTTTGTGAGTGTGCGTATAGAAGGCGCTTCTGTATAGAAAAGAGCACTGTGTGAATAGGTGAATGTAGTAGCAGTGTAAAGCGCTTTGAGTGTTTGATAAGACTAGAAAAGCACTATCAAAAGTTAAAGTGAGTATAAAGACAAAATAAGCTTTTAGACACACAACAATGTAAAGAAAAATATTAGCATTAGTATTGTGTGTCTCCTCTGTGTAACGCAAATATGTAACAGTTTAAAATGTGTATATATTTTTTTCCTATGAGTCAGTTATGTTCACAATAAAGTTAAACTGAATTATTACAGCATTTGTTATCTGTGTCTGGGTTACAGTTATGATTGTGGTTATTACTGTTGCTTTTATTGTGTAAGCTTATTCAGCTTGTTGGAATGTGTCTCTGACCAGATGTAAGTTTGATCTTCAGGATATAGTCAATACAATAATAATAAATCCTGACACTGTTTAGGAAATGATTGTGCGATTACTGTAAGATCACATTGTTCTCGTGCAAGTTTGATAAATGAGAGGCAGTGCTACATTTTTCCTAGACACAAGCCTGGACTCCTCCTGTCTCTCTGGCTCCTTTTACTGTAACCCACCCTGCCTCAGTTGGGCCGCTGTGTGCTGTCTGACTCCCTGTTACCTCCCACCAATCCCTGGCTGTAGGCTGTTTGACTGTGGTGTACCTCAGACAAGATAAGTCTCTGTGTTGTCAGGTTACTTTGACCCAGATATCTCATGTTTCTTTACAAAGTGTGTGAATATGTTGGTGGCTGTTTACATCAGATGATGTCTCTATTTTCCGTGAATATACTTTAACCTGTCATTGAGTACCCATGAGATCATAAACAAGAGTTAATGATAATAAACATGTCTCTTTCAAACAGACAGACAGATGGTTTGACTTGTCATAGTAGGAAACACAGGTGTTACTAATAACATTCACAATGGGTCTATTTTATTCATTTTCTACTATTCTGAATCCATTCTGTCATGGCTTACATCCCAGTAAGCCATGCCAGCATGAGCTGGCATGCAAAATAGCAGAACTCTGCAACTGAAGCAGCTACATGGCATTCAGCCATCAGTCATTTTATTATTTACACCTGTGCTTTATACAGTATAATGCAACATGGAAAATTGCTGAATGAAAATACTTTGTTGCAAAAGGTTTTTAAAAAGTGACCAAAACTGACTTTTGTACATTGCATTTTTCCTCAGGAGCTTAGACTTTAAATTTTCATATTTTTACAAGCATGCTCCTTGCTATAAGTAAAAAGTCTATCAAAGAAAGTGACACAATCTACAATCTCAGGACTTCAAAAAAATTGTAAATAGTTAAAAAATTTTTGAATAGTGGCCACTGTGGCTACAAATGCCAAATTATAGGATACAGGCACACTGAATTTCCAACAAGTCCTCCAATCTAAACGACCATATAGATCATTTGTCCCTACCTTCTGATATAACACATTACTATTACTGTTACTATGACTGCTAACAGTAATAAATATGCAGTAATTAACATGCAGTAATACACATGCAGTAAAGGTTGTAGAACGGTCAAGGTTTGGTTAGGTACGCACAAAAACTTGCTTAGGTTAGGAAAAGGTTGTGGTTTGATTTAGTATTGCCTTAAGGTTAGAGGAACTTTGTCATCATATCATATCATAACAATATCATAACAATATTAGGACCGGTACCAGCAGGTCAGAGTGGATTAAGAGAGCAAGTGACGACGTCTCCGTTGACTCTATAAGGCCCTTTTTTTCAGCAATGGTGGACAGTGGCGAAGTGGAATAGTTCCAAACACTGGGGGATTGTAGCATTGGTGCTTGTAGAGTTGCAGGGTTTTTAACAAATTTTTGTAAGGTAAGAAGTTGAAATTAGCCCCAAATGTGATGCCTATTACATTTTTGATGTAGAAATAACTATCACAGGATATTAACGCAATGTTTTACAGTATTTGAGCACCTTACCGACCAGCAATGTCAGAGATTAATAGACTTTACTAGCTAATGTATGTGGAAACAGACTAGAGCTGAATGTTATTTCGCCAACAGGATTAGTGTTTTGAAATATTATTAACAGGGTATTTTAATGACCTAAACTAGTATTAGAAACATATCTACAGCATATGCTTCACGTTCAGGAAGGTAAGGCAAATTTGGTGGATGAAAAACCTTTCAATAATTAGTGTAGAGTAGAGAATAACATTAGATCTTGTGTTTTCTCTGTTGGGTAGTTGTGAGATAGCAATGTCCAGTCATGTGCAATTCAGTTCAATTCAATTCAATTTTATTTATATAGCGCCAAATCATAACAGAGGTTATCTCAAGGTACTTCTCATAGTGAGCATGTCGAGACCGTACTGCAACATAATATGATGGTGAGAGTTGATCAGTAATGATCTTATTGATGTAGCTATGTGAAATAGAATAATTTAAAAAACTGTGTACATAAGGAGTTGACTGTTTATGGGCTGTGTGGTAGATGACTGATTACACCATATGAATATGGTAATTTTTATTTATTTAATCTTGAATCTCTCACTCTTAGACTGTTTCCCCATGAACATCAGGAAGTACATATACAGTATGTTTGTGTTTGTTTTCAGTTATGTCATTAGCTTACAGAGATATTATTTGACAGTTACATAGAAAATGTTGTTTGAAAATTACAATGTGACATTTCTTTTGTCATATTCAGCAATGATTATCCAGACCTCTCTTAGGGTATTGATACACCACCCTGCAACGTTGACAACTGTGCTGAACTTGAAGAGTCTGATAAGACTGAGCAAAGAACAGACCAAAACACTGACACAACAAGTATTTTAAAGGTTTCATCTGTAGGTTTCATATACATATAAAATGGATATGTAAGTCAGTTACTGGATGTGTATTCTGGTGTATTGTATGTGAAGATGGGAAACTTATTTCTCACTTATTTCTTACCACATAAATGTCAATAATTTTTGTTGTGAAGGCTCATGGTTCTCTGATACTCATCCTGTTCAGCTGTAAAATGGTTGGAGTGACACAGCTTCTTACTGTTATCAGAACGTGTATGTTACCGTAATAAAATTAGAGAGAAGGCATTGTTATGTATATTAACATCTATACAGATCAATAGAATTATACCCTGAGCCAAGTACCATGTAAATAAGCTTTCTGAGGTCATATTACCTTTTTGCTACATTGATGAGCTTAATGGCTGTCAGTATATATAATGAATTTTATTGCTAATTTTGAATGAATATAATATCCCCTAGCAATTCATTATGAACACCTGTGCATCTGCTTATTCATGCAATTATCAAATCAGCCAATCACGTGGCAGCAGTAAAATGCATAAAATCATGCAGATACAGGTCAGAAGCTTCAATCAATGTTCACATCAAACATCAGAATGGGGGAAAAATTTGATCTCAGTGACTCTGACTGTGGCATGATTGCTGGTCCCAGAGGGGGTGGTTTGAATATTTCTGAAACTGCTGATCTCTTTTGTTGTTAACTGTTGTTAACACACAACAGTCTCTAGAATTCACTCAGTATGGTGCCAAAAACAAAAAAACAAAAAAACATTTAATCAGCTTGTTGATGAGAGAGGTCAGAGTTGTGTGTGTGAAATTGTGTGTGTGTTTGTAAAAAGCGCTGTATATATAGAAATTAGTGCTTTATGAATGCGTGTGTGAATGGGTGAATGTGGTAGCGGTGTAAAGCGCTTTGAGTGGTCAATAAGACTAGAAAAGTGCTTTATAAGTGCAGTCCATTTAACATTTACCATCTTTACAACTGTGGTGAGCAGAAAAGCATCTCAGAATGCAAAATACATTCAACCTTGAGTTGGATGGGCTACAACAACAGAAGACCACGTTGGGTTAGTCGAGAACAGAAATCTGAGGCTTACAGATCACAGGCTTACCAAAGCTAGACAGTTGAAGAGTGGAAAAATGTTGCCAGATGGGGCATGCAGGTGGTAGAGTCAGAATTTGGTGTCCACAGAATTAATCTATGGATCAAACCTGCCTTCTGTCAACAGTCCAGACTGCTGCTGGTGGTGTAATAGTGTGGGGGATGTTTTCTTGGCACACTTTGGGCCCCTTAATTCCAATCGATCATGGTTTGAATGCCTCAGCCTGTCTGAGCATTGTTGCTGACCATGTTCATGTCTTTTTGGCCGCAATTGACCATTTTCTAATGGCTACTTCCAGCAGGATAATGCACTATGTCACAAAGCAAAAGTTGTCTCAAACTGGTTTCATGAACATGATAGTGAGTTCAGTGAACTTCAGTGGCCTCCCCAGTCACCAAATCTGTATTGAATAGAACACCTTTTATGTTTGTTTTTCACCCCTCACTGTCATAGCTCTCCCATCCAAAGGGCTCTGCTGCAGGTGTACTGAACCTTTATCATCATGCTTACAATAATAAAAATACGGTTAAGGTTGTTATCAGTTTCACACAGTGGTTGAATAGTGGTGTTGTCAGTCCATCCATCCACCCCAACCTCTCCTCTTCCTCCGCTTAACACGGACTTTGTCGCTCCATATACTACGTCACCTGACTTCTTCCTTTGTTCCTGTCATAGTTAATATGGCCACTAAAGGTCGCCTAACAAACGTTAAAAAAAAAACACAACTATGGGGTGTGAGAAGCTGCTTTCACAGACAACCTATGGGCCTGGACAGTCTCTAAATTTCCCTTAATTTCCAATTATTCTCTTCAGTCAGTTACTGTAAGGAGTCTTCAGATAAAACACAAAGCAAATTTTAGATGTGGCTTAATTGCATAAAAATTTATTGCAAAGAACTTAGTGGGTACAAATAGATGGAATAGATGGAACCAATCCATCAGTCATATTTTTGAAAATACCACAAACAGCCAATTGTTTTTTTTTTTTTTACCTGAACGAAGAAATTAAAGAAATCCTCATTAGGAGACCTGCCCAAGAAAGAACAGAGCAGAACCAAAAAAAGGGAACACCAAACATGTTTTCTGGTTTTCTGGATTACTTCAGTAATAAAACAACAAAAAAAGTTTAACTGTGACATGCTAAAAGATTTTGTACCTGTAGCAAAACTAGTGAAGAGCAATTAAGTCAGTAAACTGACTAAGATATGTCAGTTATACCGTTTGCTAACACTAAAGTTTGCTAACATTAGCTAACATTAGCCATCATAAACTACTGGTTATAATACACTAAGTAAGGCAGAAGCATAATTATGAATTCAACATTGTATTTGTAAGAAGAAGATTGTGTCATTTCTTCTTTTGTAAGTTGCATAGTCTCACTCTAAAGATCGGGCCTCTACTTTTGGAATTCTACTTAAAGAGTGGCTATGCTTGTTAACAATAATTTAGAAATCAGTAATATATACATTTTAAGTCATTTGAAGATTCAAGCTGAAACAAAAAGTATAGAAGACTTCAGAATCAGTTTTGAGCTCTACCACATTGTACATGATGGATTTTCCATTTTCAAACATCATGGAAGAATGATGGATCATGTTTGGAGGGTAAGATGTTTTTTCTTGATGTCATATAATTGCTGCATTCAGTTGTAGAGGCTGACATGTACAGCAGGAGTCAGGTTATGGAAGTACAACCATATGACTTGTAAAATGCTTCCTCTCATTTCTCAAGCTGGCAGGACAGGAGCACTTTGTGCTCAGTTTGCTAAGACATCAGAAACACACACACACACACACACACACACACACACACACACACACACACACACACACACACACACACACACACCGTGAGCCATCTGCTCAAACACTCACCTGTTATGATGGTAAGTGAAAATCAAGACATGTTTTGATCTGAGAGAAATACTACTGGAGAGGGAGAGAAAGAAATCCAGTTACTGTAAGGGAAGAACTGAAGGAAGAAAGAGTAAGAGTAAAGAGCCCCAAAAAGAAGGTACTGGTAAAGGATAACAAACAAAAGACTGTACAGATGTGGACGGAGTATGTGAATGTTGCATGTGGCACAGAACAAAAACCCTGATAGGGAAAGGGAGAGGAGGGAGGTTAGAATGTTCTCACGCTGCCTTCAATTTAGTAGAATTTAATTGTTATAATTTGGCTAATTCTTTTTTTATAATGTTGCCTCTAATTATTCTTGCCTTTTGATTTTATTTTCCCAAATGATTTTGGTACAATAGATTAGATGCTAGGCACTGTAATAGATCATTTGTGTTGACAGTTCAGCCACATGCTTTTACAAGTGTAGCTTTGTTGCCTCCTAAACATGGGCTGATACATTTAATTTTAGAGGGAGTTCTGAATGAGGTTTGGTGTTGAGTTTGTTCAAAAGAAGTGTCCATATGAAAGACAAAATTATTTTGTAGTATATATAATTTAGGGATTAATTTTTGTGTTTTTTTTCCTGTTTTCTTTCCTGTTTTCACATTCCTCTGCACATTTTGCTTGCTGCATCCATTTTCATGTAACACACACTGAGCTTAATGTAGTTAAAAAGTGTATGCCTTGACTTGGACCTTTCTTGTTTTGTGTTTCTTGAAAACACAAAATACCATCTTGCTCTTACAAACAAACCACATATTGTCAATAAATGCCATGAAATATTAGACAATTCTGTAAAACCCCAAATTAGTGTATGTCCACTGAGCACATTTTTAAAATTCTTTTTCTCTATAACATCTGCACAAGGCAACTCCTGCATGGTAAAGGTAAGTACATAATATATAACGTTAATGGACACAAAGTGATGAAAAACTCCATACTCCTGCATAAAAATGTCCATTCAAACCCAACTGTCCTTTACATGAACATAATTCGTAGAGATACTAAACTGCATCGGTCCGTCTGTTAATACTTGTGTTAATACCTGTGAAATATGCCTATAATGTTAAAAACTTTGTTACCTGCATCATTGTATTGATAAGTTAGCATCTTGAAAATTGGAAGTGTAAGGTAAAAGAAAAAAATGAATATGGAACAATCTTCATGTTTGAGATTTACACCTTTTGGACTTTTGGAAATTAAAGTTGTTATATACATATATATATCACATTCACACACACTCATGTATGTATATATACATACATGAATGTGTGTGAATGTGATGTGTGAATATATGTGTGAATGTGGCATGTAAAGCACAAAGTGTAAAGCACTTTGAGTGGTCGAATAGACTAGAAAAGTGCTATATAAGTGCAAATCCATTTAACATTTAGCATTTAGTATATACACCATTCAGCCACAACATTAAAACCAGTTACTGTTTTTATTGTTGTGTTGCGGTTATTCTTGTGGTGTATAAAAACAGGCTTTAAATAACATCTGAGTTTGTGTTTGGGAATCAAGCTCATATGATCATATGTCATGACCACATGTTCAAACACATATAATACAAATGAGAAGCTGATGAGTAATGTTTGTAAAAAGATCACAAGGTAATCTACATGGGTCTAAAATATTTTGGGCCACTATTTTAAGGATGTGTTTTTAACATCTTTTCAGGGATAACAGATACAAATTAGCCTTCTAGGCTAACTCATGGCATTATTTTTCTGTTGATCAATGAGCCCTGTCCCTGTGAAATAAACTAAATTTAAAAAAATAGGATAAATAAAATAACCCAGCTGAAGTATTAGAGGCTGTTAAAGAGTAAGTCTGACCTGAAAATCTGCTTTGACCTTCCCTTCCAGTAGCTGAATTTAAAAAATGCAAAAGAGCAGTGGGGTGTGGCCTAGTAGCTATGTGTCCCAACATAGCTACTAGGTGCTCATAACCGCTCATTGGATGGGAATAGTGAGAGCTAACCAGCCATGAGCAGTTATTGTCAGGCTCTCTACTATCTGCTGGAAGGACATTAAGTCTGGTGGAGCTTTTACAATCACCACAAGCACATTTATGCCACTTTGAGAGAGTCTCTGTATGGCTACCTGGGTTTTTTTTATTATGTTAATATTATGTTATTTGGTGACTTTAAAGACCCCTTTAAAAAATGTTTTCAAGAGTGCCTAGTGACAAATCTAGCTACTTCTTGGACAGTGCTCAACTCCTGCCCCTTAAACAGAGTCACCAGTGTTTCTCAGTGAATTTGCTCTCATATGACCGTGGCTCACTGGGCTGACTATGTTCAGTCTGAGAGGGATAGCAGCAACACAGTCACTTGACCCAACATCAGCTAGGCAGAAATTTGAATGAGCTGTGAGTGTGTGTACTTAACAACCAATAAGCTCCCAGACATAGTTTTCTACTTTGTTTTTATTCTTAATGATTAAATGTGATGTAACGTGACAATTTAACATAGTTTTTTTTGTTTTGTTTTTTGTTTTTTGTTTGTTTGTTTTTTTGTTTTTTAAAAATATGCAGAGTGAGTTGATTCCCAGGTCTGGATCTACTGACATCTAGTGACTTTTCAAGGAGATTTTAGCCACTTTCCATTGAATGGAGTAGGCAACACTGAGCTGAGCCAGAGACTCTCCAGTGAGAGGCTCTCTTGCTGTGTGTGCCAGTAATCGTGGCCCTGCTGTTGTTGTACTGTTATAGTGGTTAAGTTATCATTATTGTTTGTTACCTTGAAATATTAAGTGAAGCTGAACATAGGTGACTATATAGCAAAGATAACATATAGTATGTCAATGGGTCAGAGCTAGAGTTCTGGCAGAGTAACAATGCAAAAAAACTGGAAAATAACGAATAGAAAGCACCAGTTATTAAAACTCTAGACTATAACTCACACTCAGCTACAACATTATAGCCAGTCACCAGTTTACGGATATACTGTGTGTGTGTGTGTGTGTGTGTGTGTGTGTGTGTGTGTGTGTGTGTGTGTGTGTGTGTGTGTGTGTGTGTGTGTGTGTGTGTGTGTGTGTGTGTGTGTGTGTATACTCTGATCAACCACAACAGTAAAATTAGTAGATTGGTTTATTGTTGTGACTGATTGGTGTAAGAGCAGATAATGATCTTGCAAGGTGACTGGCCATGCCTTCTCCAATCTGTGTATAACTAAGCTTTTTTTTTTTTTTTTTTACTGATGATCATTTTTGTACACACAAGCATTGCATACTTAATTCTACTTGTCTATTCATTTAGGTTGTACAATGAGCCTGATTTTTTTAAAAATAAATATATCTATCAACACATACTGTAATTAACTGTTGGCAAAATGACTACAATTGATTTATTCTATGTGAGACAATTAATAGTTCTTCAGACGCCACCTTGGGCACTGCAACAAGATGCAAAGCTCAGCCAGGGTGAGGTCACAGTGACAAAAGTTGGAATTTAAGGCTTCTTTGATTGGCTTAGAAAAACTCTTTGTTGTTGTTGCTGTTTCCTACCTGAAGACGTAGACTGAGTCTATTCCTCAGTTTGATTCAGGTTTAGGTTCAAGTTCTTTTATTTGTACTCATAGGTAGATTTTGTTTCCAGTAGATGATGCAGCCATCTTGACACACATTTTACAAAAAACAGAGAAAATAGAGAAACATAATAAAAGTAGTCAAGATTCCAATAACCACTAAACAACTAAAATTAAAACGAAAATAAATTGATAAACGTTAATTCTATAGCATCCGTGCAACGTTGCTATGATTTGTTCATCTGAGGGATGGCTGTTGGAACAAAACTATTTTTATACCACTGTGCTCTTTGCTTTGGGACTATAAACTTTAGTCCAGAAGGAAGAAGCTGAAATTCACTGTGAAAAGGGTGGGAGTCATCATTTAAAATTGAGTCAGTTATCCGCTGTAACTGTCTGGTGTGCAGGGACACTGGGTTAGGCTGTTACTCACTCATCGGCTTACTAAACAACTCAACGATTTTATTCAAAGAGTTTCTGTTCTTTAAAGAACAGACCATGACATAAAGGAATTATAAAATCGATTCAATAAAAGCATGAGCAAATATGGTCATCATGGTTTTGTTAATGTGGAAATAATTCAATTCAATTCAATTCAATTCAATTTTAGTTATGCAGCACCAAATCATCTCAGGGCACTTTTCATATAGAGCAGGTCTAGACCATACTCTTTTTACTTATATTTACAGAGACCCAACATTCCCCCATGAGCAAGCACTTGGTGACAATGGCAAGGAAAAACTCCCTTTTAACAGACAGAAACCTTGAACAGAACCCAGGTCATGGTGGGCGGCCATCTGCCCTGACCAGCTAGGTTGAGAGAGAAAGAGAGAGAGAGAGGGAGAGGGGGGGCAGGAGGGAGGAAACAGAACATAGCACAGTACAGGTACAACATAAAGATGTATAACAAGAATGAGACTAATAATAAAACTAATAATTATAATATTAAGGTATATAATATAACTAATAAATCTAAATATAATAATTGTAATGATAATCAAAAAAATTGAAACAGCAGGTGTTGAACAGGATCATGGGGGCAGTAGGTTGTTGGCGGTCACATATCCAGACTCTGCCGCTCCAGGGGCAGAAATGCCTGCAGAAAGTGACAGGAAGAGAGAGGAGAGAAATGAAAAAGCACAAAGCTACGGGAGAGAGAAGAAGTCAAGTTACTAACGATTATTGATGCGAAATGAATGCGTGCAGATGCAGAGGAAGAGGGGGTGGTTCAAGCCAAGCCTGGGCCAGCCCTAACTGTAAGTTTTATCACAGAGGAAGGTAATAAGCCCAGTCTTAAATGTGGAGAGGTTGTCTGCCTCCTGGACCCAAACTGGAAGATGCTTCTACTTTTGGAGATTCTGGGAACCACAAGTAAGCCTACGTTCTGGGAGCACAGTGTTCCAGTGAGGTAATTGGGTACTATGAGCTCTTTAAGATATGATGGTGCCTGACCATTAGGGGCTTTGTAGGTGAGGAGGAGGATTTTAAATTATACTCTGGATTTTACACTGAGCCAATGCAGAGAAGCTATTACAGGACACATATAATGTCTTTTCCTGGTTCTTGTCAATACTAGCGCTGCAGCATTCTGGATCAGCTGGAGAATATTTAAAGATTTGTTGTGACACCCTGACAATACAGACTTACAATAATCCAAAATTCATTGTTGCATTGCAGTTTGTCCACATCCATCAATTTCACTTTTATTTATTGTGAAAGACTGAGTAGATTGGTAGATAATGTTGTATTTGGATCTTTACTTAAAAGAGAACTGTCTTGTAGCCTCATCTTGTAAAGATTTTGGATATAACAGAGTCAGATGTATGCTGTCAAATGTAGCTATAAGCAGATAGTGTAAAAGGACATTTTAAACAATTTTAACTTGTCCCATGAAGACACATATTATTTAGTTTCAACCGCTGTAGTATTAAAATACTACAGCAGCCTCCACGTATGATTATCCATAGGAGGAGTCATAGTTTTTGATAAATACATTAAAAACACTTAAAGCTGCTTACACCTACATTAAGGTGTGTTTACCATTTATTAAATGTTTTATATTACTACTTATGAATACTAAATAGGGGGACGTAAAGTGTAGACATAAAGTGACGTAAAGGAAATTGTTACCACTAAACCATGTGCAGCATTCAGGGGTAGGGGGAAGCAGGGGGTGGGATTAGATACAAAAGCAGTCCATCAAACTAGTTATTCAACCAACAGTAATAGTTTACTCATAATGATAATGATGTAAAAATTCAAAACTGCAGATAAGAACAAGCTTTTTGAGTTTCCTCCCCACGTGATCCTCTTTCTACGACGCCCCTGGTTGTGTCTAATGCAGTGAAAAGTCCAATAAATGGAATATTCCTACAGGTAGAACAATCACAAACGCAGATATAAATATTGACTCCTACTTCCTTTTGATTGAGCTGTAATGCAGAGATTATAGTCCGTACAGTTATTAGTAATAACTCCTCAAAAAAATTGCATTGCTCATTGTTTAAAATGTGCAAATTGTGAAAACCCAAAAGTGAAATTGGTAAGGTGTCTTTGTGGATGCATTTTATCCAAAGTGTCTCCTGAAAACCAAAAGAAGGATGGAAGAGGGACAGAGAGAGAGGAAGCAGTGAGGAAGTACTTGAAATGATTAAACATAGGAAAATGACAGAGGTTTTGTGGTTGGAAAACTAAGTAAAGTCTGAATGGGACGTGAGAAAAACCCAGACAGAAGTGTAGGGAGGGAGGTGAATATCATTTCATCTGTTATATCATTTTAATTCTACTTTCATCTCACGCATTCTCTCTATTCTAGTCCTGCCAGATTGGTGTTGCCGAAGGGCCCTCCCAACAGGAAGAGAGAATTTATTTCCCTTGCTGACCAGCGCTGGTAGTAGTGGCTGTGGGTAGTATTTGTTTTGGGTGGGTCATCTCTTCCTAATGAAACCCAGTTGGCTGGAAAGTCCATAGAGAGGCAGGGATGTTGTCAGCAGTTAGGTTTGGGCGGATTTCTTAAAAATACCAATGAAGGAAATGGGTGACATTTGATCTATGCACACTCAAGGAGGACTTTTAAACACAGCTTACAAGTCACCTGCCATGCTATACTTTTTCTTGTTTACTTGTCCTTATATTCCACATTTGGCTTTGAACGTAATGATGCATTTCATTATTTGCAAGCAAAGACCTTTTTAGAATAAAAACAGGAAATATTACTTTCAGTTTCACTTAGTATCCTGTTTCTTTGTTCCAGCATTGTTCTTTGCTGTTTGTTTGTGTGTGCATGTCAGTGCATCAAAAGGTCTTTTCTTCCCTCATCCTCATTCTCCTGCTGTGAGCCATTGCAGTTGCTGTAAACTCACGGAATGTGCATTTCATTGTGTGGTTCATGTGTGTTTGTGGGTCTCTGACCTGGGGTGAAATGAAGTCACTCTTGGTCAAGTTTTTTATGGATTTGTCATGTGTTGCAAATTGTCTGTGAATGAATCTGTGTGGGTGTGTGTGTGTTAGAGGGAGACAAAAGAGAGTAAGAGCAAGACAGTGGACACGTTGCTCAGTATCATTTATCCTACACAGTTAATGTGTTTTTTGGACTGCAGTCTAGACTGTTTGAACACTCTTTTCATAAACATTAATATAGTTATAATATTGCATAAACACAGTCATAAATCACACACTCAGCAGAAGATGGAAAACACATTTGATACAAGCTGTAATGTTTGGTCTGGCAGTACATTACAGATGAAAGTCAATAAATCTACAGAAAAACATGCAATACATTACCAAACCAATTTGGACGCCCAAAGTATAGGTACACCCAGACATTATGCCCATATGTGATCGCTGCACACCTCCTTCCAAAACCATGGGCATTAATGTGCTATTGTAACAGTCTCCACTCTTCCGGTTTCAGGCTTTCCACCAGATGTTGGAACCTTGCTGCAGAGATTTGCTCCCATTTAAACACAAGAGCATTAGTAAGGTCCAGCACTGATGTTGGGCAATAAGGACTCAGTGTTCCATTTCATCCCAAAGGTGTTGGATATGGTTGATGTCTGGCTCTGTGAAGGCCAGTCAGGTTCTTCCGCACCAAATTGAGAAAATAATTTCTTTATGGATCTGGCTTAGTGAACAGACACACTGCCATGTTGAAACAGGAAAGAGCCAAACACAAACTGCTGCCTCAAAGTTGGAACACACTATTAAATTATCATTGAATTCTGGAATGTTGAGATTTGCCTTGTTTGGATTTAAATCCAAAGCCATGTCCAACAATAAAAAACAGCCCCAAACCAAAAGTAGAAAAAGGATGTAAACCCTTGATGTAATAGCACCGATATAGACCCAAATAGACGAACACTGATGTGCCACTAATTAACACTTTTCATCTTGCATCATTTCATTTTGCGCCATTCCTCGTAAGAACTGTTTTAGAAGACAGGGAAGTCAGGGAGGTGTATTGGTGAAATTTAATGCTTACCTGACGTCCCCCTGTGTGTCTGATCCTCGCCTCCTCTGTTGTGGACTCTACTATTTTCGTGGATCCAACTTGTGGTTCCTGACCTGCCGATGGAGCTTCCTCTATCCTGGCAGTTTCAGGTCCGCAGAAGCGATGTGGAGCACGGGAACCTTCACCCACTGTGTCATGCTCCAGTGAAGAGCTCACTCGATGGTTCTGATTAATGCTAGATCTCTAGCAAACAAGACTTTCTTGCTTAATGACTTCTTCTCCTCTAACAAGTTGGATTTTCTGTTTGTGATGGACACCTGGCTTCATGCTTTACCCCTTAACCCTTTACCCCTTTTTCTGAAGTTCTTCCTCCTGAAGGTGTATTTTTTAGCTCTCCTTGGACCACCGACAAAGGTGCAGGGCTAGTGCCTGTATTCAAATCCACCTTCCACTTTCGTCAGACTCCATCTGATGCCTAGTCCAGCTTTGAATTGCAGCTATTTCAGAGTTCAGTTTTCCTTTTCCCATACTGTACGTGCTGATGTACCGTTAACAAAAGTTCAATAAGGATTTTACACAGGACTTTTTGGGGGATGTTATGTTAAAATATGATTGTTTTTTAATTGTCAGTCATTTTAATATACATGCATGTTGTGAGACCAGACCTCTTGTCAGAGACTTTTTGAATCTTATTGACTCTTGTAATCTTACCCAGTTGGTGACTACCCTGACGCATGACATGGCATACACACTGGACCTTGTGGTGTCTTATGGTTATGTGTATGTATCGTTGAAATTTCTAACATATGTATATCAGATCACCGGCCTGTTTTATTTACTGCAACAGTTATTTGTTTTAGGGTTTAAACTTGGGCTCCTGCATGCAATGAACCTCTTAAGACTGTATGCTGTAAACTCTGGATGGCTGTTTTGGTTTTTTTGAGTGCCGAGGACCTTACCACACTTTTTGACACTTGCACAGATATCTTTGACTCTGATTTTCGATTTAGGACCAAACGGAATAAAACACTTTCAGAGCCATGGCTGAATGATAATACCCACGCTCTCGGACGCACATGTAGACGAGCTGAGAGAAAGTGGAAGGATAAGATCCAAGTCTCCTTAGGAACTGTATCATTCTCCTTATTATCAGAGGCAGTTCAACATCTGCAGC
Organism: Xiphias gladius; assembly: GCF_016859285.1. Lineage (NCBI taxonomy): Eukaryota > Metazoa > Chordata > Actinopteri > Istiophoriformes > Xiphiidae > Xiphias > Xiphias gladius. The sequence goes on from NC_053421.1 coordinate 1,543,476, forward strand.
CTACAAATTGTAAGTTTAAGTGTGGCCCAACCCTTGCCCTAGCCAGGTCAAGAACACTCACAAGGAGGTAGGCGCATCATTGTCAAGTCTACAATCAAGAGACGCCTTCATGAATGTAAATACAGAGGTTTTATCACCAGGTGCAAAACTCTGAACAGGAAGACCAGATTAGATTTTGCCAGAAAACATTTGAAAAACCCTGCCCAATTCTGGAACAAGATGCTGCAGACAGATGAAACCGAGATGAACTTGATGAACTACAAGAATGATCTGAAGAGAAGTGTATGAAGAAGATGAGGAACAGCTCATGATCCAAAGCATACCCCATCATCTGTCAAACATGGTGGAGACAGTGTTATGACATGTGCATGTATGTCTGCCGATGGAACTGGGTCACTGATGTTTATTCATGATGTGACTGCTGACAGAAGTAACAGGATGAATTCTGAAGTATATAAGGCTATACTATCTGCTCAGATTCAGCCAAATGCTGCAAAACTGATAGGACGGTGCTTCACAGTAAAGATGGTTAATGACCCAAAACATACTGCGAAAGCAACCCAAGAACTTCTCAAGGCAAAGGAATGGAATATTCTTCAGTGGCCAAGTCAGTCACCTGACTTCAATCCCATTCAGCATGCTTTTCACTTCCTGAAGACAAAACTGAAGGCAGAAAGACCCACAAACAAGGAGCAACTGAAGGCGGCTGCAGTAAAGGCCTGACATCTCAGGGAAGGAAATTCCTTCCAGACTTCTGGACTTCAGACAGTCATTGACTGCAAAGGATTTTAATCCAAGTATTAAAAATAATCCTTATAATTATAATTATGTCAGTTTGTCCAATTACCTTTGAGCCTCTGAAAATGATTGACTATGTATAGAAATGGCTGTAATTCCTAAAAGGTTAATGTGATCTTAAACCCCTTAAAGCTCAAAGGTTAAACTTCTATCCCATCTTGATGACTTTGTGTCAAATCCACTGTGGTGGTGTACAGAGGCAAAATTAGGAAAATTGTCTCACCGTCCAAATGTCCCTAACTGTATATATTTATATATACATACATATATACAAGTATATGTATATGTATATATACATATACATATACATTTTTGTATATACATTTTTGTCTGTTATATTTTTGTCTGTTTTCACTTGATTTCATTTTATTCTACTTGATTTTTCTTTCCTTTCTTTCCTTTCTATTGTATTTTTAAATGTTTACTTTGATACATTTCCTTGCATTAGAGCATTAAATTAAAACCACTTTGTGCTTCCAGGGGGCTATATGAATGCACTTTTTACACTTTTTCCTGCATATATGTTAATAATACACTTCAACACAACACAATCAATCCCTCTGGTCCAGCTGACAGAGTCTTCATCTCCTCTGGCAGCGAGCCATGACAATATTCAAAGGCTTAGTGGAGATCAAACACTCGCTTTAACCAGAAAAGACAAACCAAAGCTCAATTAGCCCTGTGTACCATCAGCTGACTGCAATCACACCACAAGGGATTCTCACCAGAGAAAGACTGAACCAGGATGGCTTAACTCTTCTCTTCTCTTCTCTTGATAAGGATCCATTGAATTACAACAACAGTGAGCATCGTAAAAGTGTGGAGATACCAGATTTCGTAGTAGAACTCTAATATTAATATGGGATTTTCAGGTGTCTGTTAAGCATTTTATATGATGGAACATTAACAGTTTTTTATGTTTACTGTCCAAAGGATATACTCCCTAATTTGCGCATACCCATATACATAATGGCCAAGTACTGGTGTAAATTGGTGATATTGTGCAATGGAGCAGATTAATTGTTGTCTAGAAGCATTGCATACCTTTATGTAAATGGTGGGCAAAATGATCAGTACAATCTGAGAGACTTTTTAACAATTTTTTGTAGGAATGTATTTTAAGAGAATGATATATATGATATTGTCTGGTAATGTATGGTGTTGATGAACTAAACCTACATATTTTCACTTAATCATATTCAATTCTAAATCAATTTATTTGGCTTTTCAGAAACCACTTTGTTTTCCATTAGCTTGTCTAATCAAATTCAGTCAGTTAAATATAACAAGACTTATTTTATGAAGTGGTACAGTTTCCATTGGATTTATACTGTATACAGTATGTCAACCTTGTTTTGCAGTAACTAATGCTGTGCTCTTCACACAGCAGTGTAATTTAATGTTTACTTTACAGTAAATCACAATTGGAGCATTAACTTACATCCATCATCAAGCCATCAACTTTCTAACCATATTCAGCGCTGCAAGGGATGAAACCGATTCCAACTCAAGAACAGGTTGCCAGGGCTGAGACAAATAAACAACAATTAATAAATCAGGCAATTTAGAATTTCCAAATAATCTAACCTGCATGTTTTTGGATTGGAAAATGGGAGAACATGCAAACTCAAAGACCCCAACCTCCCATGGATTCAAACCCAGAACCAATGATCCAGTGTCCCACCCTACATGTACTATCCCTTAAGTGTTTTTATTTCCAGTTCTTCCTCCAATTTCCTCCTTTTTTTCATCCAGCTGGAGTGGAGCATGCATAGCAACTAGCAATGTCACCATTATCAATATGACCTACCTATTATTATTTCATTTATGCTTTTTTAAAATTTATTTAACTACAAAAAACATGAATGATTCAACCAGTTTACACAATTCTGGTCCATAAATCAAACAAATATATTAGTTGATTTTATTTTAGTGAATAAGAGGTAAAAACTCTGGAGAATTATTGAGATGGGTTTAATTATCTCCTTTCCCACGTTTTGGTCTTCAAATTACCACAAACCCAAAAAGTCTGCAGTCAATAGACTGTACAGACCAAAGGACCAGCTGCAGACACAAATGCTTATTCAGCGCAATAAAGGGAGTCTTGCATAGCAGTTAGAATCACTGTTAGTTTCTGCATGGTTTTTATATCAGTTAAAGAGGCTATTTATATATGCAGTTCTTTAGCAAATGAAAGCGCTAACATGGAGAATACTGATACACACTCCTCTCATGTTCCCTCTCTCCAACCAAAACCAAATTTGGCAGCAGGTCTACTGAGGACTGCTGTTGTGGTACGCTGAGTTTCTGTTGGCATAAACACTGGATGCTTTCTGTGTAGACAAAGTTTCCTCCCTCCTGTACAAAACATGTGGGGTTTAACCAGCCATCGCATTGGAAAAGATACGGTGTGCTCTTGGCTTACTGTAGTTATACATTGTGTATGATTTCTACATGATGTATAGGTTCTCCATAATGTTTAACCTTAAAAATAACCCAAATCTGTGCAGTGTTTAAGATGGTAGGGCTGTTCTGCATGCTAATGTATTCCAGTTAGCTTTGCACAGCAACACTATTCTGCAAGACAGATCCTGTGTTCTGTAACAAACAGATCTTGACAACAACACATAATAACTCAAGAAAGAATCCTGGAATTAAGAGATTAAGATACAAAGCAAGATGAAAATGTGTTTTCTGTAGCTAGTGCAGAAGATTGTGAAGTGTATTAACATTGGCAGGATCGGACTCATCATTTCGTGATCAAGCAATTATTTAATTATGACTATGATGTTGGAGTGACTGGGTGGCCAAACGCTCAGGAGTTTGGGATGTGACTGAACAGTTATGGGTGGGACCTCATACTTTAATGAATGAGCGGGGGATGAATCATTATCGGTTTGGGATTGGACAGGGGCATTTAGGCATGGATGTGGTTGTGGCTTGGACATTTTTCCATTGATCCATTTTGGTGGAGTGGGTTGTACTGTGTCTTATTGTTAATAGTTGGAAACTGGACAAAGAATCAACACACTCTAAACTGAGTATTATATCAATGTTATTCACGCATCATTTAAGAAAAACAGGTGCGACTTGCTGAGTATGACATTTTATGTGTGGCTAATTTTAGACTTAAATCACTTACATCAATCAGCCACAACATTAAAACCAGTTACTGGTTTTAATGTTTTGGATGAATGCTGTATATATACAGTAAGTATAAAAGTCTGAGACTGCTTGCTTATTGTGCATTTTCTGTACCATTTTCCCATTTGATTGGGAGAGAGGTATATATATGTATCAGCCTTGTGGCTGATCGGTGTACAGCAAAAAGATTGTATCGTTTCTGAGGTTTTCCTCATAACTTTCTGTCATGGTGACAGAGGATGGGAGAGTAATCAGTTTGTAGTTGGAACAGCAGTGTTCTTGCTAAAACCAGCAGCTCAGCTGGTCCTGGGAAACACACTTGAGCATAACTGTCTACACGAGTTTTGTGATAAAACAATCTCCAATCCATTTGGAGGTTTTTTTGGAAGAAAAAAAATTCTGAACTTTCTGTGTTTACTGTGAGATGCTGTAGATGCACCTGTTACCCTACTATGCAGTATATTTACAATACATTACAATGCCAATCTTCATTTTCATTTAACTGTCCAATGCAAAAATGAACTTTAATTTCACCTTCAACAAACATATGGCAGCAACAAATATTACATTTCAACACTGAGACCAAACTTTGTCAAAAGGAATTACATCATATTTTAAAAACACTACAGAGACACCAGAGCCACTGGTTATTTACCTTGCCAAGATAAGGCTGTCTCCAAGGGTTGAAGAGGGACATTGACTGGCTGGTCATCTCCACAGCTGGGCTACTAGCTGCCATAATGACCGGCCAGTCTCTCCCGGTCGGCAGGTCCTCAAACATGAACCAAACCAACAACTCAGGACTTCCACAACTCCCAGAATGGTCTCACTAATTTACTTTTTCCATATATAATGTAGGAAAACTTTTTTTAGTTTCATTCTGTGGAGTCATACTGGAGTATGGTAATATCTACTGTATGTAAAATCTTATATTATGTAAACTTCCATTTTGCTTCCTTGTCTTTAATCCCATTGAACCTAGATGTTACATCACAACATACACAATTTCTTGCTTTAAATGTTTCCAAACATTTTCTTCACCCTTAACACTGAGTTGATTAATTAAGTCTCCATAGGATATTAATAATAATAATATTAATTCATATTGGATAGATCTCCAACAGTTAGGCCTTTGAGTGCCACTGCTTAGTATGCAGATGTTTTTCCAATACAAATAGCAGAAATATGCAATAATGAAGAATATATCTGTACTTTAACTTTATCTCGATGTCTATCCAGTCTAATTTATCTTCCACCAATTCCAGTATTTGGCCAGTTTAGCCATGTTGAATAATAGACTAGGCTATAGGTAGACATAACAATCCTTTCTCTTTAGGTGCAGAGTTTCCTTGGTTTAATCCTGGTCCTTTCCATTAAAATATTATAAATAAAAATTATTATAAATTTATTATATATTATAGATAAATATTGTCTGTCTATATCATCATACTTAAAAATGGCAGATAGTGTTGTGATTAGCAACATCATAACTATGTAATTGACAGCTATCATTTTTTTTAAATTATTGTTTCCCACAGGATTAGCCTGAACGTCTCCCACTTCTCTAAATTTGTTGACAGGATCTTGTCTTTACAGTGCAGTTGCCATGTTTGAGAACTGTCCTAAATTAACTGTGAGCTCAACCCAAATGATTCACAGAGTTACTTCCTGGAAAATAAGATACAACCTGTAAATAAGACAATGTTTGAGTTGCAAGGCTAAACATGTCCTGGAGACATAGAGTAAAGTCGATATTTCCCATACATAGTTCTCATATGAGAGTGGAAGACTGTCCTCATCAGAAACATAGCTGCAATGGTTGTTCGTTTTAACACTCAAATGACTCATGTTTATGTTGTAATTCTGTTGTATGTCTGACAAGTGACTTCTTGGTAATTCTGATTATAATAACTGTTTCATAACCCTAAATGGCCAGAAGTTGTACCACTTCTAAACCTGATCAGGAGGAGTAGGGTGGATGATTGGTCGTACTATATATGATTTAAAAACTGGATTAACTGACTGGGTAGTCTCCTACAAAGTCAGCATTTGTGTTTTTAATCATGAATGTGATCTTTTGAGTAGCTGAACCTAGCCAAACCAGAAATGTTCTTATAAGTCACTTTTGCAGTAATTGTATGAATCATTTTGGGAGAGAGACAACTAGCCATTTTGTTCTTTATGAGGACTTAAAGTGGCTATAATCAATATTTTTATAATAACAATGCATCAATTGACGATGTGAAAACAAAGTGACAATATGAAAGGGGTCACTCATAGTAATGAACCTAAAAAGAATTATCAGCTGAATCTTTATAATGAAGTTCAGATCATTGTTTAGCTGTCTCGTCCACAGTTGTTCTGGTTTACTCTCATAGCGTCATTTTTGGCTGCAGCAGGCAGCTGTCGACTACCTTCTCAGCATCAAACAGCAAACAGACACAGTCAGAGAGCAGCTGGTGAACATAATGGAGCATTTAGCAGCTAAAGAGCCAAATATTTCCCTAAAGAGTTGCTGGAGACCAAAACAGTTAAGAGTTAAAAACAAAGTTAAAAGAGATTGGTAACTGGACATTTTGTACAAATAAACTTAGAAACACAATTTGATAAAAATGAAATGTATGCAGATCATACAAATTATCTTTATGTAGCCTAGCATTCAGTCAGAACAATCATTTCACGTTTTAGAGCAAACTGTCTCAGAAGACTTACATTAACCGCAGGAACTGTAATTCATAATTTTTAACACAGTAACATTCCACAGCTTCTCACTTCTTACTGTATAGAAATAAATGAAAGGTAGATACAGTATGTCTATTTACTTGAGTATAATTTTGAGATTTTTGAACTATACTTAAGTATTTCCATTTTATGCTAACTTTACTCCACTTTTAGAGTGAAATATTGTGGTTTGCACTCCACTAAATTTATCTAGCAACAGCTTACCTTAAAGTTTATATGCAAAATATAAGATAATCCCATCTATGTATTTCTTCACATAGACCCACCCAGCTGTTTATAAAATGGTAACATTAGCTAAACTTGAAGGGCTTAAACATTAAACTAGTGCTTACAAGCTGATGCATCAGTAATAATATTCTTATGGTACAATATGTAAGAGTATGAAAGAGTACTGTAAATTTTTTTTTAAAAATTTTGAATTCAGTACTTTTACTTGCAAAATATTGTAGTATTGCTACTTTGACATTACTAAACGTAAAGGATCCGAATACTTCTTCAACCACATACACTCACAAATACTCTGATACACTCAATGACGCAGCACTGGAAACAACTAGCAGATCTGGCTTTGATTAATGATTACCAATCACAATCCAGAAGCAAACACACACACAACCTCACACTCACACGTGTGTGTGTGCACGCTCTCAGTCCTGGAATCAGAATCCCCAGAGGAGCAATGATATGTTCCCTGACATTAGTTAAATTTTAAGGTTTTCTCAGGAACAAAGTGTCCCTGAGTAGAAGGAAGAGATCAAAAGTATTAACGGTAACTACTTACACCCATTCTGCAGAATTATGTCTCTTGGTAGACTTTACAGACAAGCTTTACAGAGGGGACTACTACTTGCTTCCAGTTGCTCATGCAAATAGGCAGAGTCTACACCGGTTGTGTCTGTGGGCGGATAAATTCAGGCTGATTAATAACTGTCAACCACAAACCAGAAGCAAACACAGATATACACTGACACACATAAAAACATACACTTAAAGAGCTTACTTTTGCTAGGGTTTCCTGACAAAATCTATAAATCAACACAGAGTTGTTGTAGATTGTAAGATATGTTGTGGCTTTATTCATCCTACTGTCTTCGTCCAGCTTCTCCTCATGGAGAAGTCTGGGTGTCCTTTTTACACAAGTCCACAAACCACCAAAACCTCTTCACTCTACTCACAGGCTGTTATTAAAGGCGGGACCTTGTTGACATTTTGGTTGACTCTTCATTTCCAGTGAAGTTCAGCTGTTTGTGGGCAGAGAATCAGCAGCTGCAATCTCTGTGTAAATTCTTCATCAGAGCTGACATTCAAGAACTTTATTATAGTTTGCTTGTCTGTTGTCTGACACAGTTTAGGTCTGATTTGATCACTCAAAGTGACAATGTGTGCACTTAAAAGTACCACCCTTATTTAGTTTTAAGTTTCATCTTGGTTTTGGTCAGGTCTGGGTTGTTTACATGAAAAATTGAGCTCCTTGCCTACAGAATATCATATCATTATCCAGGTTTCTGATTAATACATTAGAGCAAGCATGTCTTTGGCTCTTTAAAAGGTCATAAAAGGTCGGTTTGTTACACCTCAGGTCAAAAAAGAGGGTAATTTCATAGTTTTGTAGTTAAAAATACAACAAAACTAGGTCAAAACCTAGTTTATGGCTGGACTGTGTATGGTCAGTTTGAAAAATTGAGGACGTAGATGAAAACTGTTGTGGAACTGCTGTAAACAACTACTTTCAATGGAAAGTAGCTAAATCCTGCTGGAAACGTGACTAAATGTTGCTCGATGATGTGATATATGGCATATTAATGATGTCATCATGTCCTATTTGCATTCTGCCTGGTGTCAGCTGGTTTCAGCCGTTTATCTGTTTGCTTCTCTCCTACTCTCTGTGCTCACATATACATTTTAGGGCAGCTGAATTCCAAACAGAGCTTTTCTCACTTACATGATTTTATGCATCTGTGCCGGTGACAGCCGTGGCCGGAGGCATTATGTTTTTGGGTTGTCCATCTGTCTATCCCAGTTTCTCATGAATGTGATATCTAAACAACGTCTTGAGGGAATTTCTTCAAATTTGGCACAAACGTTCACCTGGACGCAAGGATCAACTGATTAGAATTTGATGGTCAAAGGTCGGAGATCAAGGTCACTTGCACCTCACAAAACATGTTTTTGGCCATAACTCAAGAATTCATATGCTAGTTATGATAAAAATTTACGATAAAAGGTCAACTTTACTGTGACATCATAATGTTCTGCAAAAACACTTTTATTATTCAACACCATACTTGAGGAGGAGAAGGGGGGATTGTGACCATATTTCCTGCAACTTGACTGGTTGAAAGAGGCATATAGCCACAAGGTGGTAATTCTAGTTCTATTTCTGTTGTCAGACAATGGAACAGGTATGAAATAGTGACTGAGATGCAGATCATTAAGACTACATGTTAACCAGCAGTCACTTCCAAGCCATTGCCAAGCTGCTGCTAAGCACTGCTACAATCCTGATTTTATAACCACGACGGCGTCTGACAAATCCACCATACACACAAGTTAAAGACAACAGCTGTGCTTTGATTTCAGCTATATTTTCATGTAAAATGATCACTCAGAGAGAAAGTTAGAAGCTCATTCACGTCTGTGTCAGCTGCCATGCAGTCAATTTAATGAGACACATAGAGATGTGTGCCTGAGAAGGGAAAGCACTTGCACTTGCACTTGCAGGGCAATACTGGCGAATCTCTTCAATGGAAAGTAGCTAAGGTTTGTCCAAAAAGCCCAACTGACGTTGTAACGTCAACAGTCAGTTAGTCAGTCAGTCGGCAACACACATTTGTGTTTATAGGGCTGGGAACGCTGCTGCGGTCCAGCCAAAAATAAGACCCAAGTTATAGTAAACTGCATCTATCTCTTAACATCCAGTCACTATCTGTCATTTCTCTAGTTACTGTTACCTCAGTTTTTGCATTGCTAGATATTATTTTTCTCTTGATGGAAAAGAGCTCAAAAATGATTTTCTCCCCTTGGTTTCTTCATCAACCACTGTTCAAAAAACTGAACGGTGGGACGTTTTTTTGATGGTATGGAGCAGTTGAGTGGGACCAGCAGCTGCTGGTGAACCTGGCTCTGGAGAGCTGTTTTATGGCTGGTCTGGTGCTGGTCTCTCTGATCCAGTCTGTCGACTAACGGTGGGTGGGTCTTTTTTATACATTTAATGATACCGATGTTTAATTGTCATTATATGTGCAGTGAATGTAAAGGAAAATCTGTTGTCCATCCCACAATTTCACTGCACTCAGCACACTCTCCATACAGTGTCACCATTTCATTGATGTACTGTGTATCCAAAATATTCTGGGTATGTAACAGTGGAAACAAGCCAGCACTTAGAACCTTGACCTTAGAGGGTCCAAGCTCCAGGTTTCGGGTCATTAAATTCGTATCGTGGCAAACGCCTAAAAGGCAATATAGTCTCAATGCTGGTAGTGTGTATGTAATCCTGTACTGTATGTCAAAACAGTGCAAAAAAATTGCATACAGTTGCAGCTGTTTCAGCAATAAACCAACTTCTATATACATTTGTTTTGTTTATTTTACTATCACAAACCTTTACACTCTTTTTCGCTTTTATGCTGGTTTCAAAATATGCAGTTAAGGTATCCTGTGTCAAATTATTTCCTGCCCTTCTGCTAGCCTGCATTTGTGCTGCAGAGTTTACACTGGTGCAGTAGTGCAGTTAATCTACACACAGTGCGTCTCTCTTCTATGGGTCCATCTGTAATGATATCTTTGTTCAAACAAGTAGTCCACCAAGCTTGAATCTAATCCATGTAGCCCCTTCACCCTTGGACACTTTAATGTCAACCCCCCCTGTCTCTGTGGCCCCTTGGCCCTTTCTGCTTGCCCTTTCACTTCTGCTCCCCTCCTATCTCACCCTGCTCTCCGTCTTTCTCCTCCTCACATCTCTGTTTAGACCTGTTGTTGGGTCTGTCCCCATGGCGACCAATCTGGGCCCTCAGACCAACGTTTAGGCTTGCAAACATATCTGGGGAGAAAGAGTGGAAATGAAGAGGAGTGTGAGAGAGAGAGAGAGACAAGAGACTGGATCCAAATAACTCTCCAGACATGGCAGCGAAAAATACATCTGTCTGGGAAAGCAACTCCAGCTCTCCAACCTTAATTATCTTTTAGGACACACATGGGGGAAGTGGAGGAGTCCAAAATGTGGGGACAAGGAGAGAGGCCAGGAGATTCATGCTGCAGATTCTGATGACTTCTTCTTCTTCACAGCAGACAAACAAGAATAAACAGAAACACACAAAGTCTACACAGAAGAAGAAATGATTAACAGAGATGCAGGCAAGGCAAGAGTAAGAGCGTGTGAGAGAGACATCCACAGAGTAAAAAAATAAGGATCACATTTCAATATCATCCTCTACTAGTTAAAGATGAGAGAGGCCTTAAATGAACCTGCTGTGCAGAGTAGCATGTGTTTGTCAGAGAGCAACTGAGGCCTCCACCCTGGACCAGACCAACACTGAGATCATTGTTGTTCCACAGCCCTTGCTGGGCTCTAGCAGTAGGGATCCACTGTGGTAGGTCCATGCTAGAATTTTACAATATTTTCCAAAGTCATTTCTGCTCTATGAGATAATACACCATGCAGTACACTCGTATGCGCACCCCGAATGTCAGGCACACAGAGAGGACAAAACCAGTCCATTGGCCCACCGATGCGGCGGCCCACAGGGATTTGTCTATACTCCCCCCCTAATTGGTTCCTGCTCAGTCATATGAAAGCGTATGCATCCTTAACAGTGATTTGAATTAAATATAATCTTTTAATTTCTAAAATATTAGATCTCAAAAAGTTAGAACCAGTTTTTAGCTCAGCTGTAGGTGTGTTAAATTCCTCCTGACACAGTTATTTATCAGTGAATGACACCTTAACAAATATGCACATTTTAAAACTGACTGTCATCACTGAGTTATGTCAGTCTGCTCTGAGCCACTGCATTGGTATAATGTTAAAAACAAATGCAGTAAATTCGATCCTATTTTGGTTTCCTGGCTTTCATTACAATGGTGGAATTATGCCTTGGGTAAGTCTCTTGCAGTGTCCCACATGATTGAAGACACACACACTTACCCACACAGGGCTCATCCTGTTTCTTGTCCACAACACAACAGTGGTCTGACAGTTGTTAAAACTAATGGCATCACTCACAATGGAGCAGATTCCATGATGCTATTCATTTGTAGTTGTGTGTGATGCTCTTCAGTGTATGAGAACTGCTTGTTTATAATGGAAAATACTGTACAGTATGTGTGCTCTGTGGTTCAATAGTGATTTGCTGTGGGACATTCAGTAACACAGGATTTCAAATGTTTGCATGTCATAGACTTTAAATGAGGAGCCATATCTCTTAAGTGAGCCTGGGTGTCATTACACTAGTTACTGATTACTCTTTCTTTCCTCCATCTCTTCCCATTTGTGCTCCTCGCCCTTCCCTCCTTCATCAGCTCTCAGATACAGAATTCAGATTCTATCCTATCCTGGACATTCTCTTATCCAGGCATGATTGAAAACGTAATACTGATCCCATCATATAAAGATAAACCCAGAATATTTCTCCTTGACCATTTCATGCCCCTGATTCTTAACCATTAAGAAACCAACGTAGAGGAGGATGTTCCACCAGATGTTTTCACTCAGCTACATTAGTCAGACTGAGGTTGGAATGAGATGACAGAAAAGGGAATGAAAGTGGTTCACATCACTGGATTTGCTAGGAACATTTTGGTGGAGGATTCAGTGGATAACTACAACTGTCTCCTTACTCAGAAACTGGTGTCAAAATTCCCTAACCTTTCATTTGCTCCACCGTTGTACTGAAAAATAAGGATTAACATCAGTAAAAGAATGTATTGTGAGAGGTCAACTGATATCAACGAGATTGTTTATGTTTATTATCATGGGCATTCCCTACTGTTTACTCAGGGACACTCTAATTTATGTCCTTGAGAAAATTAAATGTAATTTATATAACAGGTTAATTTGCAACTGCATGCATATTCATTTCTTTGCAGGCAATGTTTATGATCTAAGACTTACTCATCCAAGATGTTTTTCCAGGATCCCTTTTTCATAATTTTGTATGTTACGCAGTATTAATGTCTGTGGATGTGGTGTATAGCTCCTGCCACCAAGTTGCTGCTGTTGAGTCAGAAAAAGCAAGCTGTGAAGCAGAAGTAGAATAAAAACTGTTTGGTGTTGTTGTACATTGCAGTAGTCAGAAAAGAAAGAGGTAGTTTTAGGCAGCAGAAAAAACAAGCTGGCAGACTTCTTCGGACTGCTTCATTTTCGTTGTAAAGTGTGTAAATAAAACCACTGCAAGTTACACAGCAGTCCTGCATCCACCTGATTCTCTGGCTTCAACACATTTACTTTAAATACACTTTACATCAGGAGCTTTCAATCATATGACATTATCTTAATCAGCAGATGTTTAACCTGTTACGAGACATCCCCATTTTTGTGCACAAGCCTGAAGATAGTTTCCCCAAAATAAAAAGGTTACTGTTCTTCAACCCTTTTGATTACTGTAATTACCCTGATCTTCTTTGAGGATAAAGTCTTTAAATTTTACAACAAAAAAAGCTTTAATGAGTTGTAGAGATACTGAACCAAAGTTACAGAGGCACAAACATGGTAGAACTGTAAATTTTGTTTGCCTCACCTTATTTTTTTTTTCATCAAAAGAAAGGGACTATAAGGCCTGCAGTATGACCTTTTGTGTGGAAAACATTTTGGAGCCATAGCAACATCTGAATGAATTCTGTGACAACAGCTGTTGCAGTGATATGGGGATCCTGAAATGCTTTGCTCAGATAGAATCAGGAGACTTAGAGCTTTCAAACAATGTATGATTTGTCAAGGTTGTGTGAAGACTGAGTCCAGTTAAGACCAAAACACACCTAAAGTAGCGCTACCAAGGCCAAAGTGTCCCACAGGTTGGAAGGTGTAATTGAAAAGGTTAAATTTTTGTTTTTTCTGAGCTCTTCAAGGTTCTCTTGTCCATGTTGGATTAAAATTGATTTTCAAAGTTCATTCTTGACCTTGTAACTAACCTCTGTGTAGTAGCTGTTCAGAGGATTTTCAGCCATAGCACATGTACAAAGTCAATACATTAAATAGTTCAGATCCTTTCCTTAAAGAGTAGTGTAATGCCAGTCTAAAAAGCAATGTTTCAAGTGTGTTGCTCCTGTAACCACACCAGCCAAGATGTCACAGTGCACTGGCACACCTGGAGCACATCACTGCAGGGAACTGACAAGTTGTCAGCAAAGACAAGATTTACAGCTGTTGTTAAGCTGCTCTTAAAGTAAAAGTCTTAATATCACATTCTAAAATGTTGTGTAATCAAAATTTTACTCAGGTATGGAAGTATTGTTGAACGTAAATGTACTCATTATGCATCAGCATGGCCCATGGTAGTGTTATTGTGGTATACAGTATATTATAATGATGGATTATTATTGCAGATGCATTAATGTGTTAGAGGCATGTTGCGGTTCTTTGAGGTGAAGCTATTTCTCAATTCTTTTTCAAAGTTTAGTCCATACATATGTATTATATTATATCAGCTAATCATGTTAGTAAGGTAACAAAGTACATGTACTTGAGTACTGTACTTATAGTATGTCCAGTTTTTAGGTTCTTGTACTTTACTTGAGTATTTCCATTTTCTGCTACTCTGTACTTCCACTTCAGTACATTTCAGTTTGAGTCATTTGAGTCCTAAAAATCTTATTTTCTTAATTAAAAAAGGAAAATCTGATATTGTGAGATAATTTAAAAGCCAACTGGTTTCATGATTTTTTTTGTATAATTTAGTAACATTTTTTCTTGATTCTAAAGTTCTTGAAAAAAGAAAATCCCTATTGGAAACATACTGAAATTATCTAAACTTGTTTCATTGTTTCTCACTTAATTTAAGGGAAAAAATACTTTTAGATTTTTTGCAGTGCAAAGCAGAATCTGATCATTATACATGTATAAAGTAGTTAAAATCAGCTCCACATTTACCAGTTAATGTTATATTATTCAATAATGTTTATTTCTTAAAACACTCTGAAATTGGCTATTCTGCATAGTACAGTGCAGAGTAATTTTACTTTTGATACTTGAAGTACATTTTGCTAATAATACTCAAATACTTTCATTTAAATAAAACTGTGGACTTTACTCTTATTGATGTAAAACATCTGAATACGTCTTCCACCACTGCCAGTAACCACTGTATACAGGCATCTGACATATATATGTAGATGGGTAAAAGGTACAATATATGCCACTGACATGTAGTAGGAGAGAAAAATAAAGTAGTATAAAATGAGAATACTCATTAAAGTGAAGTAGAAGTACCTCAGATTTGTACTTAGGTGCAGTTGTTGAGTAAGTGTGCTTTTAGCCTCTCGTTCAGATGGATTCAGAACTGTAAACGAATACATAGCAGAAAGGCTGAAACATTACTAAAAGAGTGGGACAGTAAAAAGAAAAGATAAATAAAAAAGGAGAGAAGTGACAGCTGAACAAAATGAGAGTGTGGAAACAACTGTCAGGGGTGTAAAAGTCTTGGCCGGGGTTTCCCCAGACCTATCAATGCATCTTACCCCCACTGACTAAAAAGTACAAGGGAACTTATCTGATAATGGTGCAAATATGCATTTGCGAAACAAGGCCCCATTTGTTATCTTTGACTGTGACTCACCGTCTTGTAGGTTTATGGTCTCTAACGTGTGCTTTGGGGGTTTGTGCAGATTCTAATGACTCTGGCTCTGACCAGCTGTGGATCCTGCAACAAGACGGTTATATAATCATAGCAGTGTCGACAAAAAAGCGTTTGACGTTTTTCTCACAGGTTAAAGATTTAATGGGTAACAAACGCTTGCAAAGAACAGTAAGGGGAAGAAGAGGGGACAGCGCGAGTCAAACAAGTGTTTCACCACATATTTTTTATTGATTTAACAGAACATGTCCAACAATACAGCAGATGAGATGCTCACTCCGTCCTGTGCTTGAACAAATAATGCTTTAATTACAGTACAACATAAATGAATGCATTTTGAATGATGGTGCAGCTTGTTGCTGGGTTCCAAACTGCTGATAATGTACAGCAGTGTAAAGTCGGAGGAATGCTGACAGGGAACAAAGCTCTCTCTGTATGGCAGGGAAATATCTTCTCTATTTGCCTCTCTGTGGTTTTCAAGTATTCTCCTTCTGTTCCATGAAGCCTGTACAGTCTAACAGAATGGAATAATGCAGAACAAGTAAGCACACATATGTACTGTGCATGCACACACACTCAGTCGCTTAATTGGATAGGCACTCTGCTGTTTAACGGATCTTTTATTCAGCTGAAATGTCATAGAGAATGAGCTGTAGGGGTCGCGTGGCTGAGGGGTCAGGATGAGGGGTTAGAGTTCAGCAGAGTCAGATGAAGCAGCTGATTGTACGGAGGGACAGTGGTCTTGAACATCGGGAATGGGTGAGTGGGCGGAAAGGCAGAGGAGAGGCGGAAAGGTCAAAGACCAGATGAGCACCATCAGCCAAGCTTTGTGCTATCACATTGTTTCGTACGCACATACTCTCCATCTCCTCCTTCTTTCTCTGTTTTCAACACTCCATGTTTCTTTGCACACTCACTTTCATGGATTAGAATCATTTAATGACAGATCTGAGTCAGGCACTTTTCTCTTGTTGTGGTGCCCTCCAGTGGTGCACTTTATGGCCATGTACAAACAGAGCAGGTCCTGTGCCAAACAAAACTGTTAACTTCCTGTTTTATCATGAAACAACATTTTTATCTTATGCAGTAGTGCATTCTCCTTCTTTATTAAATTATTCCTCAAGTTCTGAATGATCATTAACTTTTTTTAGAACAAATTTGAACAGGAGGTCTAAATAGATGCATAAAGTTACAGCTGGCTGCTGTGTGTCACTGGCAGGTTTCTAGCCCCACATTTATGGAGTTACACTGTATTCCTGGGCCTGGATTTTATCAATATGATTCCTTGTCAAAACAACATTTATGAGATTATTTTTAGAGGGTTTTTTTGCTTTTGATTTCAAAAACATGCCAACATTGCCACCTACAGGCAACTGTTCTTCAACACATCTGACAGCAGACTAAGGGTGTCTCCCATACTACACAGTATATAAAATATACTTTATATAATATAGTGTATAATGTTCTTACTATCCTATTTTTAGTATTCAAGAAGTCAATTCACTTCCATTTTTTTCAGAGGAAGTGGTGCAAGACGCATGATTACAGAGATGAAACTGTTTAAGCTGCAGCTATTTAAAATTAACATTCACGCAAATTTACATACATTTTGATGTACTGTCTCAGTATTTGTACCATGAATATATTTTAAATTTTGGCATTGTTTACATTTCATTTCTTCTGTTGAAATGTAAACAATGCTGTTCTGTCTGTTACTGTTGCTGTTTTCCATGGCAGAAATAGGCATGCACTGTTTCACCAGCAGTCGTGAGGGGCCCTTCTTTGTGCATTATATTGTGGGATAGTAGTGTACATCAAAAGCAAACTCAAAAATCAAGTGGATTTACTATGCACATATACATCTTAATTAATCCTTTCCAATTCCGTGAATGACTGCACAATAAGAATAAGTTGTTTATGTCAAATCGGGACACAGTTTGAGAGTGAGAAGAACCTTTTTCTCAGCTTGCTCAAATTTTGGACAGGGTTTGGTGTATGGTCTGCTGCTTATGTCAGCATGTGTTAAATTGTGGGCCTTTCTTCTTTTGTCAGTCTGACCTCAAACCATATCTGCAAGGCTGGTTACAAACACAGGATGATGGGAATAGCCCGGGTTAGTAGCCTTGGTAAACACAAGAGGGCACCCTAAACCTTCTACCACAATTTTGACAGAGGTCAGTTCTATGAGATACCTTAATTTCTGCCCCTGCTGATGAATTGAACCATTATTTTCTCCTTTAAGTTAATGGAATTAGATATAACAGAACATGAAAGTTTAAGGATACCTGTGGGATAACTGGGATGTTGCAACTGAAGACAGGATACAGCAAGGTAAAATGGAAAGAAACTTGATTAAAAGCTTGATTGAAAATACAATTATTAATTAATATGTGAATTTTTAGACCAGGGAGTATCGCTGGCAGCAATGCTTTTTTTTTTTAAAAGAATGACCTGTTCACACTCACACAGTTATACACAATCACACCTGGAAATTGTCCAGTACAACCACAGTCTTATCTGTTGGACACTGAACAGCTTCGGTGCAGCAGTTGGGGGTTTAGGGCCTTGCTCAAGGACCCCCAGAGTAGGTAATGAGGGAGGGGCTGCTTACATCATTATTAAGGTATGCAAATACTGATATACTGTATGTCTGTGGCAGAAAACAGTGGCGCACTCCAAATGTTGACCTTTGTAATTTCTGAATTTTGTGAATATAAAATCAGGAAATGTCACACAACTCTAATTGTATGTAAACAAAACAGTGTAGGTAAACCAGCAGATTGTGCGTCACTGTTTACACAATGGATTTTTTTTGTCTCAGAAGACGGTATGTATACAGTAGGTCTGACACATATGAAAACATTGTTTGTGTGTGGGTGTGTTTGTCCGTGACCTAAACCAGGGCAGTCCATCATCCATGATGACCAGCACCTTTCAAGTAACTTTTCAGCCCTGTTCTCACCAGGCATGGTAGGATCTCAGACATATGAAACCCAAACATTTTACAATCTACTCATCAGAAAGGAAATCACAAAATAAAACCATTGTGAATATATAGTATGCTTTTTGTGATATATATCAAGAATGCAGTGTGCTTTGTGTGATGTAGTATAATATGCTTGGTTTGATATTGTGTAAATATAGCGTTCTTTATGTGAATTTAGTTTAACTTTCACAGCATACTCATGTTGGGTTAGAATAAGTTATTTTTCCGATGGACCCCCCTGTTTTGTTTTTTTTAAGTTTAGAGAGAAATGTAGGCTGGGTTTTATCTCCGTGTCAAGGTCTCGCTTAAGTTTTCTGGCAGCTGGAAAAAACGTTATTGTATAGGGGGGCATACCTCTTCTCAAGTTTCACTGCGAGCACACCGCATTCCTCCTAAAGCACAGGGACTTTTACTTTGAAATCAGCTTTGCCAGACGCTCGCGTGGAGCAGCGCGGTCCCCGGGGAGGGCAGGCTGGGCTCGTAACAGCTCGTCGACCAATCTTAAGTTTGCGGCGAAGAACGCGACCGTATGTTGATGTTACCTGTGCTACTTATGTAACCTTTGGATCACAAAAAAAACTGCGTTTAGTTAGCTGTGGAAAGGTTTTCAAACTAAAGTTGTGGACTGACTCTCCCGCGGCTGCAACTTCAGGACCACCGGCTGTCCAGTGTTTGTGTGGAGATGAATCCACCTCCAGTCTTTGGACAAGATGTCTGAGCGATAAATGACGGATTTAAGGAGGCTGGAGGGGAATGCACTCGACCATGGTAAGATTCTTTTGCATGCTAACGTTCCCCGTTTAACCGCGTGGTCTGAAACAAGACGGAACAGTCTGAAACGTTGAAAGGTTTGGGCTGAGTTAAATTCTGAGTTGACAGTTATTACTTGGAAGATATTAGCTGTTGCCACAGGCATTAAAGTAGTTATAAATGCATATTATAGCTATATTTTCCCTCAGTGTTATCGTCGTCATATTCTGGCCTACATATACACCAAAGCGATACTGAAAATATTACCGGTAGCAGAAAAAAATATTAAGATCTTTTTACTTTTATAGTACCAGTACAACAATGTTCAAGTGCCCCGCTGTAAGTAAATTTACCCCATTCAAAACCATACCTAAGTATAATGCTCAAGTATTATAAGAACAATGTACTTAAAGAATCAAAGTACTTGGTCTGCAGAGAAATGCTCCCTGTGACTGATATATCACTGAGGACCAGGCTAACCTTTTCCACTAGTAGTGCTGGTGCTCCCTAGTGAAAAATTTTAGGAGCACCATTTAAACACATTCCGATTTTTTTTCCCATTACAACTGTATTACAGTTTAAATAAATAACAATGTGCCGTTTTATTTGAAAGGAAAAAGTCACAAAGTAAAGTAGTGCTTTAAGAGAAAAAACCATTAAGTTAAATAGGGTTTTTTTTTTTTAAACATAGACACCAATGCTGCTGGCTGAGGCACTTCAATTCCATCAGTGCATTTATCCCTGCATAGTTTACGCTTCATGCTATTGTTGTGCTTTGCAAGTGTTTCATGTTTAAAGTTTGCAAACTTTAGTCTTCCCACATATGTTGGGCCACCCCGAGAGCAGTCAATACAATACATGATGTTCCTTTCTTTGCAATATCTCAGCCACATAAGCTGCATGAGCCACACCCGTCGGACAGAGTAGGTCTTTGCCTTTTTCAACACGAGGTCACCTGCTGATTCCTCATCTGAATTGTCCTCATTAGAAATTTGGGCTTGTATCAGCACAGGAGGGTCTGAATGATAGTTGGCTTCATTGTCACCAAAGGGCCAAGTGAGAGCAAGAGTACTTACAGACTGGACACACATCCCGGAAATCCCACAAAGAATTGTCCCCATCCCATGTTGTTATGATGACCATGGCCATATGCAGTGTTTTAGAAATACTGAGGTCTAAAAACAGCTTGCCAGGGGGGTTCAAAATGTGTTTTATGCAATAATATATTTATACAATAATACATTATTATGACACTATAATTATGCTTGTGATGTTGTTAAATTGAGCCTCCCTGTAATTACCAAAGAACATATATCTCTGGTAATTGGGCCCATATTGTTTGAATGTGTCAGTCAGTTTTTGTTTGTGTTGAACAGCACAGGGACATAATACTAATCCAATCCTGGGCATAGTGGACAGTACGTGCTCTTCCTCTCTCATCTCCATCACCTTCTTTTTTTCTTTTTCTCTCAGTCTCATCATCTTGTCCCCTATCTCTTCCCTTCCCAAAGCTGTTCTTTGATTGATGCAGTCTTTTTATTCTATCCGTCTGTGTCAGTGATGAAAGTAAACACAGTGTCAGTTGATATTTATATGTAAATGTTACAGCCTCCGCTGTGATAATCTTACAATGAAAATAAAAATATATAGGGATAACTCCTTTGAATTTATATTTCAAGCCTTTACACAAAATTAAATGAATGAAAGTTTTATCAGTCTGACATTGGATGGATGGAATTAACGTTAGCTAGCTAGCTAACTAGTTAATTAACAAAGAACCACCATGCTGAGTAAAGATTTTGTAATAACAAGATCATTCACTCGATCCACCCACGTACAAGCAATTATGAGATGATCAGAGGAGAAAGTCGGTTATCTTGGTGTTGTGCAATATCTTTGCAGTACCAAGGTAGAGTTATTTTAAGGCAATTATTTCACAGCCTTTATTATGTACCGAAAAAACATTGAGGTCACCTCAAGGGTGGGTATGGCCATGATGATGACGAGAGCCTCGTGTTAGCTCTCCACTCTAATCACTAATCTATCTCTCACACACACACACACACAAACACACACACACACACACACACACACACACACACACACACACACACACACTAGTTCTCGCTCCCTCCTGGTGTTTCACATGATTAATGATGATGATTTAAAAAAAAGGAGGGGGGGTATTTGCAAGCTCCTAGTTATAAAATTCAGTAGTGCTGTCTCTATAAATGGACTAAATAGTCACATTGTGGACCCCTTTATCATTATGTATTTCATTGTAAGGTTGTTAATGCTGATGCATCTCAACTTACACAGTATTTTATTGTTGTACCTGGTCGAGGTGCAATTTCCTTTAGTTACTTAAGCCTGTATAAATTTGTTTAATCCAGTGGTTCTAAACCTAGGTTTTGGGCCCATTCCAAAGGGCCACAAGATAAATCTGGGGGCCTTGAGATGATTATTTGGGCAGGAAAAAAGAGAAATAAAGCCTAGCTACACAAATCTGTATTCATTCATTTGGACTTTTTCAAATCTTTGCGTGCAAAGCACTTGTTAGTTTAACCTCTTTGAAACAATTTAATTCTATTGACTTTGCTGGAAGCCTCTTGCACCGTCTTAGAAGACAAATATTCACCATAAATGTACACCAAAGTCAAACTGTTGACAAAAACTGTCAACACTCTATATAGTTACTGAAACTAGACTGGATGTTGTTCATGTAACATTTTTCTCAGATGTGAATACTTGCTGCTTTTCTTTGTTTTAAATCACTTAAAATTAAGGATCTTTAGGTTTTGGACTGTTCTGAAGAGGTCACCTTGGGGTCTTGGAAGTAGAATTGGACATTTTTCAAACAATTCTGACATTTAACAGACATACTGACTGATCTATAAATTGAAAAAATATTTTGCAGATAAATCAGTAATGGAAATAAGCTTTAGTTGCAACCTTACTAAACCTTAATCAATCTATCCATGGAATTTAGTAATCTCAAATGTAAAACAGAGGTAAATGGAATGACCAGGTGAAAAGAAATACATGATTCTATATGCGAATAGGTAATGCAGTGATACAGTATATAAGTTCATAAATCACTGTCACCATTCTGCCAAGTTGTTTGTAAAGAGGTAAGCTTTGAATATAGTTTGGTTAGCAAGTCAAAACAGTGTTTTGACTTGCCAATTTGCTATCTTCTTGACTTGCTATCTTCTGAAAGCTTCTGAAAGCTTCTGAAAGGTTATCATCCGTCTTTCAAGTAGTCCCCATAGTCCCACATTTCAGATTGGTTCCATATGCAGAGCAGACAGGCTCCTGGTTTGAACTGCCACATGGAAACCAAGGGGAAAACTCGCTGTCCATTCTTCTCTTCTCTTCTCTTCTCTTCTCTTCTCTTCTCTTCTCTTCTCTTCTCTTCTCTTCTGTCTCTCCATTTCAGTTTGTTACATTTGTTATAAACATAACAGTCCACCCAGTCCTCTTCAGATCTCAGGTCAAACTGCTGCTGCTCTTTAGTTATGGGGCCCACATTGGAATTCAGTGCTGGGCACACAAAATTCTCCATAGCCACAGTATAGTCAGTCTTTGAATGTTAACACCAGGGACTGCTGCCCTGCTGCTGCTTATTGTGTTCTCAGCTGTGCTCTCTTGTTCTGTTGTTCCATGTCTATGTCTGAGTTTTCTGTGTGTGTGTGAGAGCATAAGAAAAATATAGGGCATGCATGCTTGAATGAATTGGAGTTATAGACTCTATATCAGTTGAGAATGTCCACACACACTCCCTTATAAATTGAAAATGAGAGGAGTGTGGTTTGGAGCTCCAGTGTGAGTCAACCAAGCTTCCTGTTTTCTCTTTCTCTCTCTCACTCTCTCACTCTCTCTCTGTGTCTCTCTCTCACACACACATACACACAAATACACCACAAATACTCCACAATTTCTCTGAAATCAGTTGTGAACACCACTATTCAACTTTTACTACCTTTCAATAGGTCTGCCATGGTACGTTCATTGAGAACCATCCGACGTAGCCGAGACACATATATACACATGCTGAGAGCAGTTTTTCTTTCATTTATTATGGATATTTTTGTGTGATATTTTTGTGTGCAAAAGTAAACATACCAACATTAATTCCACTTAATTACACTATGCAATTTTAAATGACAGGAAATGTCAGCGTCATCATAAACCCAGATTTATGGCTATAATCCATTTTCCTGAGGCAGCATACTGGCAGAGTATGGCCTTAATGCACATTTGCCAAAATACATGCAACCTCCCGTACACACACAAACACATTTATCTGTGGATTCACCCTCCCACTCACACATATGCAGCAGGGTTGAGCAGTTGTTGGCTTGTTGCATTATGAATGACCCATATAACCTCAGTTTCCGTCACCTGTGAATGCGCAGCATCTTGCCAAATGACTGAAAGGGAAACCTCAAAGCCAAACCTCATATTTAGTCATTAATGAATTGGAAAGCAAGTATCTTTAGTATCTTAATTGGCAGCGACATTGTAGTCAGTTGCTTTTTTGTGATCTGATGAGTTAAGTGTGAGGCAGACTGAAACAGTTGATGGGAAGCCTTCATCTGCTTCATCTGGGAAAATCAGCTATAAACTAAAGGCACGGCATAACTTGTCATCACCTTACAGCTACACCTGAAGAGATTTGACATAGCTTCAAAATAGCCAGTTGGTTTTTAGGGCTGCCTCAAATAACATTGTTGGGGTTTCGAAGCTTCAGTGAGAATTGTCGGCAAAAATTCGAAGCTGCGACTGGGGGGTGGGGTGGTTGGGGTCTGACAAAAATCAGACCTCAACTTTATACCTTGTTAGCATGCAGGTCGCACCAACATCAGGGATGGCTAAGCTGTTACTTGCAGTTTTCAGGTGATTTGAAAAATTTGTTGCATTTTTGTGATAGCCACTTTGGCATATCTGGTACTCGACATCTTGATAAATTTGAAAGTTATTCCGGATGCTTGACTGTTTCGACATCTTGCTAGAGTAGCTGTAACTTGTCAAGCATGTCACCTGGTCACGTGTCACTGTCCCAGTGTCAGTGCTGGTAACGTTAGATGAGAGCTGTGATGCACAAAACTATCGCTGAGATTAAATGTCCTTTTCTGAGAATAACTAATAATAATTCACTTTGATGGATAGTGAATAATGTTTGATTACTATTTCTTACTTCATGGGCGTTTTAGAATTTTTGTGGTAATGCGGTGGTATTGTGGTATTATAAACGCAGCCTTCAAATACTGGACGTTGATTACCATTGCAACGGTTGAAGCTTCGAGGCATTTGGGTCAGCCCCATTGGTTTTTCTAAAACATTTTTTAACAGGCACAGTGCAAGGTTTCAGTACCCTTATAAACAAATCACTTAATCTTCATTAAAAACATTATCATAGTCAACAATGACGTCATGCTGTATTTTTAGCATTAACAGTCTCTGCGCTTAAGGAGTATCATGCTATTAAGGTATACCACAGTATTTAGAAATCCGAAAGGTATGACCTTCAATAGCTTTAAAAACATAACCTCCTTTTTATATTAAACTGACACAGAGACACTGTATTAACATGATGTATTGTTGTGCACAACAACTCACCACCAGACATCAGTAATGATTCAGACCACTGGAGGAACAGACGAGCTGAGAAAGATGATGCTGGTTAGGAATATTTTGGGTTCAGATCTGATGATACAGCCGATCCAGCCAACATGGATGAAGCTGTTTCACTATTTGCTACAAGAACGTTGTGTCAAAAGCAGGTAAGATATGAAACTGTTATTGTCTAGGGTGACCCACAAATCCCTTTGTGCTTCAAGAGCAGAATATGAACAAATATTTACGAATTGGGGAACACCGTCACTCCGCAATGCTGCAACTAAAGCCAGATAAAAGAAATATGTTGTCTTTTGCCAAGTGTTTTCAGTCCATTTATAGTCAGTCTTTTAGAGTTAATCAGCCCTAAAAGTGTTTCATTGGTTTCATTAACCTGCAGGACTTTCTGAAGGCTGGTGTAACGTGTTTTCCTGCCACTGAGGCAAAACACAGAGTGAGAACGTGTTCATAGCATCTCACAATGTCTTTACAGAAGAAATGAACCATCTGTTAAAAGTCAAGAATTACAGCTGTAACAGATGATGAGCTGACAAATGCAAACTGGCAGAGAAAATGATTGTGACTGCTTCAATGGTCTGACAGGAGAGAGTGTGAACCTGTGAATGACAACATACACAAATGTGAGCCAATACAGTATTATATTTTTATAGGTCTATTTTTCAATAATCTTTTTCAGCTAAACTCCCACAAAACTACCATTAACTGGACATGATAAATTCTTGCCCGTAGGTTTGTCTTTTAGTTAGCCTATTTTTATTTCATGCATTCAACACTGAAAAACCTATTTCCGAGCGACAATAAAATTAGGTGAAAGATCAATTTTTTTTCTTTTGTTTGGTTTTGTTTTTACCAAATACCATTATTTACCATATATTGTGGTATGATGTTCGGAAGGTGTTATGGTATGAAAAACTTGATGCTGCCCAAACCTACTCTCTACCAACATAACAGTGATCTAATAGGCCTTTTTCATCATAGATAATTTGGCTTGCCATATGTAGCAGGAAAAGCATATGTGTAATTAATAACCGTAATAATGGCTCAGTTCCATTAAGTGTCCCTGTGAGCCAGATTACATAATACCAGGTCTGTCATGATGGCTAACCTAAATGGAATGCAGTCAATTAATTAAATGGACACATCTGTATCTACATTAGACTTCAACTACATTCTTTGGGAAATGTGAACAAAGTATTTGTCAGCTGAAATCCAAACACACATCTACAGAAATATATTGCTCTGCTAGCTACCCACTAGCTAATGGTTAATAATGTTGAATTTTTGTATATGACCCTCAGCACAAGATGAATTTTGATATAGAAATACTTAAAGGGGATTTTGTAAGACATATATTCAGCATATAACTAGAGATGAATGAAAAATGGAGATAGAGACTCAGTTAGAGACTTGGTGTCTTAGAGAAAGAAATACCACACATGTTTCACCTAAGTCCACCGGTTCCTGGTAGCTCAAATTGTTCATCAAAAAGCTACAAGTAGTAGCTTATGCGACAAAGAAAAAATAAGAAGAGCTCATACAGCAGCTTTTCCACATGAGACTCTCAAGGGATGATGTCTAGGACAAGTATCACATTACTGATTGGTAGCTGAGCTTGCACAAGTGCTAACAAGCTTCTCCACTGGCTCTGATTACCTTCTTACAGTATAAGTAATGTTTAATTTAACTTCAGTTTGCACCCGAAGAGAAGCCTACAGCCTTCAGCTGTCTCATCTATCACAAGACACTCGCCTTGCATGTCACAGCAGTTTTTCCAGAGTAAGAATATCAAGAATGTTATCAAGCCAGGGAAATAAACTTCCCACTCCACTATGATTAACTTGGTTGACTCACCAAAGCATTTCATAAAGGGGATATAGGCCCTGTAAAAGCACAAATCCTGCTGCCCTGAAGGTTTATTTGACATATTTACAATAAATGGAAGCAAATAAACCAGTAACAGAGTAAATAAAAGATGTGTCTGTGTGTATAGAAGGAGGCTTTGTAGAATTGGCTTTGTACATTAATGAAAACCAACTGGACAGAGAATAATAGGGGAGATTTCAGTGCAGTGAAAGTGACTTCAGGCGCTTTGCCTCCTACTCAATCTGCTGTGATTACAACTCAGAGAGGGACACTGTCCATACAGCCATCTGCTGCTCGACCTCGTGTGAATTTGCCTTGTGTATTGTTGAGCGCTCATGATGCGCAGTGTAACTTATTGTTTGAGTCAACCAAGTATCGGGTGGTGAAACAGAAAGGAAGGCAGAATTAAGGAAAAGATAGAGACAGGGATCGTAACAGGGAATAAACCGAATGGCACATAAAGGCTGAAATAAGTAACTCAGCAGTGTTTGTAGCCAGGTCTTTATAGTGGATGTGTTATAACAGCGCAGTCCTAAAAGCGATTTGTTTAATGATGGCTGATGGGTTCACAACGGCTGTGTTCTCCTTTTTTAACATTTAGCCAAGGATAAAGAGAGCCTAGGAAAAACACAATACTGAGGAAGAATGTCACTCTTTCTCTCTTTTTCTATAATATCTCTTCCTCTTTATTTCAGGCACAGAGAGATCGTACTAGCTATGTGTGTGCATATAGATCCCCACAGCTTGTTTGTAAAATGAGACAACCAGGTTTGTCCTCACACCATAAAAATTACATCTGTAAGGCTTGTATCTGCATGTGTCTGTGTGGCAGTGAAATAACTACAAAGTCAAAGGGGGACAGAACAGAGAAATGGGAAGCAGAGCCAGGGAATGAGAGCAGAAACTGTGAAAAGACTAGATGGAGTGGACATGGATAGAGGAAAGAATAGAGAAGATACAAGGGAGTCATTGGAAAAGAGGAAAGAGAAAAGAGGGATGAAAGTTGTAAGACAGGCAGAGGTCAGTAGTCTCCTGACAAACAGTGGTAATTTTGAAATAAATATAGATTCAAAGGATAGTATATCAAATAAATAAATTTTGAATTGATGGAAAGATATGACAGGCTTTGTTTATTGTCATTAATTTGAAATGTACAGTATACTTACATGTAGCTGCCAAGGTTGCCAATGTTGGTTCATCTGTCCATCAGACAGTCCATTGGTGTTACCCATGATTTTGTCCTTCCATCTGGCCATCTGTCTGTATGTCTATCAGTCCAAAACTTTTGTACAAACCAATTTATCCTGACATTACCAGTTAGGCTGCAGTGTTTCCCCCAACAAATTGCTCTTGCTCAGTGGAGGTGGTAAAGGATGACCCCCCATGACCCTGTCTGTGGTATCACCATCTCATTAGATTTTATACTTTTACACAAGACATAGCAAGTACTGCTTGGCAGATTGCTATGAAATGTGCTGACCACATTAATACCTCTCCAAGGACGAAACCATTTCCATTTTGAAATCTTTTCTTCTACTGACACCCTTAGTCCAAAATGTTAAGGTTTGAGAGTTGCATGCAACAGAATGAGTTGTAAAAATAAACTAGAGCCAACAAACTGAACCATAAGGCTATGAAGTTAAAAAATCTTCTATATTTTGTTTCTGTAACAACTTCTCCTTTACATTGTGGATGGATCCAAAAAAGATAATGTTGGTTAATAAGGGCATAGATTTTTACTGCTGTATGATACAGCACCTCTTCTGACAACTTCATAACACAGAGACATAGACATTATCTCTAACAAAAATCATGCTTAACTATTGTTTTGTATGGTGGAGGAAATAAAATTTGTAATGGAGTTTATAAGACACAAATAAGATGCTGTTCTCTCATTTTTATGCTAGCCACATTGGCTATATGGATCGCATTGCTGGGCAACTGGTCCACCACTTTGCCTTAGACAAAGTATCTCAAGAACTATTGGATGTCTAACTATTCGGGGCCACCACCAGGTTAAAGCTTTCACTTATCCAG
This sequence comes from Xiphias gladius, assembly GCF_016859285.1. Classification (NCBI taxonomy): domain Eukaryota; kingdom Metazoa; phylum Chordata; class Actinopteri; order Istiophoriformes; family Xiphiidae; genus Xiphias; species Xiphias gladius. Next base: position 1,572,225 of record NC_053421.1, read on the forward strand.
TGAAATGTCTCAGCATCTATTGGATGGATTGGCATGAAATTTGATACAAACATTATGTCCCCAAACAGGGTGAATTGTAATAGCTTGAGATCCTCAGATATTTCATCAGATCAAAATTGACGGACAGGCTTGCACCTCTGAAGTGTGAAATTCACTTGGTAATGTATATAAATACCTGTAATTATTGACAGTTGACTTAAAATTAATATCAAATGCATTTCATTTGTTAATGACTTTGTCTGAATACATATACAGCAAAACTATTTTTATGTGTTTGTAATTTGAGAAAAAGAGAGAGGAAGAGGGAGGGAGAGTTGTTGCGCTGTAGGTAAAGTCATTATCTATAATCTCTACATTGTCAGACAAAATTTAAAAAAAAAAGCCACTTAATGACAGCAGCTGTGCTGTGAGATCGGCTATATTGACATTTAAAATGAGTAAACACAGGGAAAGTTAGAGGCGCACCTCAGTAATCACCTACTGTTTTTCAGCGAACATGTTGCCCCTATAATTAAATTCCCATCCAGAGCGACATCGTTGGATTTTAAAGTGGAGTGGAGTTTTTTCATGGGAAGTACTGCTTGTCCTTCTACTTTTTTCGTTTGATGTTTTAAATCAGCTAAATGTAAAATTGGACTTTTCTGTGAAAATGGAGGAATTCATGTTTTTGCTAATCTGTTGAATGGAAACACGCTAACACCAACAGATAGGCATATTTGGGAACCAATATGACGATGATAAATTTAAAGCCATCAGGAAAGCAAAGCCTTGGAAAAGCTAATCAAAAGTACTGTCAGCTATAGGTAGGCAGATAGGCACTGGTATTCTCTTTTTGGCCCTGTGTTTTTTTTTAGCCTCTATTTGTCTACATTTTGGCAAATTGGCACCATTAAAAGAATGTCAAATTACCGATTAGCAGTTCCTGTATTGTACCCATGGATATACAGACTATCAACAAACTATTGCTGCATTACTTTGATACTAAAGAAAATTTAAAAACCTGCAATTCTCAGGCAAGTTCTGAAGCTTTTTTTTCTATGATTTCTAAGTGGATTTACAGACATTTATTTGTGAGGGACATCAGAGATAATGATATCCTCGGGAAGTGTAAGTCACAATGAATGATATCAATATGTGTTTCACGTCTTTGTGTTCACATCTGACCTAGTTATGATTCTGAGAAGGATGACGATTTTTGACTAAGATACATCACACAGTATCCCTGCCTCACAGCTGTCCCTCCACAGCTCCTCTTCAACTCTTCAACTTTCTCCTATAATGTTATTCCTCTTTAAATGGTTCTCAGTCTTGTTAATGCTATTTGACCCAGTGTTTCTTTTTTCAGGAACTATATGCACGGTTAAATGTGATTTGTTTTGTTTGGAGGCAGCTTGATACCAATGGTGGAGGCTGCTGGATGTCAATAGTGACCTGAAACATTACTATTCTTCAATAATGTTATGTTTAGCTCTGATTATGGTTCATGATATCAGTAATATGTCAGGCAAGAACAGTTAATAGTCCTGCAGTGGTGCAAAGGTAGGTTCCAAAACCCAATAAAGCAGGAGTGGTGACCTGTACTGCCATTGACCCTCTAAATTTAATACTTGTTCAGCCCCAGGAGTAGAATGAAAAGTAAAGAGGTTGGTTCTGGCAGCTGTGATAGTCTTCTTCCATTTCCACTTGAAACATAGAAGAATATAGTTATAAGATAAGACTGCTATGTTAAGATAGCAAAAAAAAAAAAAAGAAACCTTTATGCTATTTGCACTGGAATTATAGTTTTTACCTACAGTTTAATTTTGAATTAAATGGATGTAATTTGGCTGGAGCCCAAATTTAATCTGTTTTTTTGTGCATCAGCAAATGATTCTGAAATGTCAGCCTGGGTTATCTTTTGGGTACCACTTCTTTTAACAAATGTTCTCTGTCATGCAGCACACTCCTCTTGGAATGTGCATCAGGGAACATATTTGACTATGTGTGCACTCCCATTGCAGCCATATGGAGCAAGGATTTTTGTGCCACGGAGTAATTACTTTCTGAGTGGTGATCTGATGTTTGTGCTTCTACACACAGAGATGAGGAACATAAAGCACTGTGTCCTTTATTCCTTTGCCAAAGGAAAAGAAAATATCTAGTATGATTAGTCACAACAAAGCTTTTTACAAAGCTTTTTCATCTCAAGGTGTGATTGGTTCAGCACTCTGAACAGAAAAATATTTTGTGGCTGCCTGTGGTACATATTATACTATGAGGTAGCTTTTAGAAAATGGGGAACAGTCAAGGGGCATTAGAAAATGACTCAGATGGGTTTTTATTTTTTTTTATTTTTTAGAGGAAGACTTGTATTGAAATAACTAAGAAAAGTTCCCCCAAAGAAATAAAGGAGCAGGACATGCCTTAAATTAGTCAACATGTAAAAATCCATGGAAGACAGGGTTGGTTGGGTGTATCTGTGTTTTAGTACAGGTCAATAAGATTTGATAAAAGCATACACTGGTTATTTCAATGGGACTGGCTTGTCTCAATAGAATAGAATAGAATAGAATAGAATGCCTTTATTGTCATTGCATATTGCCATACAACAAAATTTGCTGTGTGGATCGTAAAACAGTTCATTTAACATTCCACACACACCCACACACATACATACGTACGCGCACCTGTCCATACAGATAAATGATACTAATAAAAATAAACAAAAATAATAAAAATTAAAAAGTGGCATATCAGAAGCTAAATTGTACACTATACCAAAAACAATTTTACCTTATAAAAATATAATTGTTATATACAGATATTTACAGATGTTAATGCACATTTCCTCATTGTATGGAAATACTATTCCAGTTTTTAGTCCTGTGTTGTGGAGCGTTATGATGATGTTGGGAGGGTGGTGTTAGAGGGTCAGTGTTTTGCGGCGTTCAGTTCAGTGATGGCTCTGGGGTAAAACTTTTTGAAGTGTGGGTTCTTAATGCCCTGTGGCACCTTCCAGATAGCAGTACAGAGAAGCGATGATGATAGGGCTGAGTTGTATCCTTCAGAGTACTGCTTTCTCTGCGGAGGCAGCATACTCTGAAAGTGTCTTCCAGTAAGGGCAGGGGGAATCCAATTATTTTTTGGGCTGTGTTTATGAATCACTGGAGAGCTCTCCTGTCTTCTGCTGAACAGTTGGCATACCATACTGTAATACAGTATGTCAGTACACTCTATAAAGCAGCGGTAGATGGTCACAAGCAGCTTCACAGACAGGTTGGTTTTCCTAAGAGTCCTTAGAAAGTAGAGAAGCTGTTGAGCCTTTTTGACCAGAACAGTGGAGTTAATAACAGACGGCTCCTGTCATAAATTGTAGCGGCATTCCTGAGGTGAAATTGCAGCTGAAACCGATATTTTCTCCTCAGTTAAGCACGTCTGAATTAACATGAATTTAATTGTCCAACTATTCAGTAATCCAGTTAATATTACTCAGCAAATGTTTTTTTTTTAATGAAAATTAGTCCAACTTCCATGTCTAGCTGGTGTGGAATGTCCAAATTATGAAATGTAAAAATTAATGCCTTGTTTGTGACCACACTGCCACCTAGTGACCATTGATAGTGCTCTGGATTCTTAATTTACTTAACGTAAGTACTAGAGAAGTAGATTGTCCCCTAGTATTCCGCCATTCTCTGGTAACTCTGAATTACACACTTTCTTCACTATGGCCAAACTAAGTGACAAGTTCATTTTGTCATTCAAATATCAACATTATTCATCTGTTTGATTCTGACCTCTTTGTCATGTGTTCTTTATTAATGCCGCATTTATTCAGCTGCTTATAGAAATTTATCTTTAAATAAATACACATTTATTGCCATTGTCCTATGTATTCATTCAAAGTGGAGAAAGAGATCCCTGTACTGAGAGTACAGAGTTAGTACAGTAAGACTGATTAATTTGTTTTATCTATTTTCCTTCAATAGAAGGTGGTGCCCCATTTTTCAATGTGAGCAAATTTAAATTCTAAGTGCAGTAGTCCCACTACAAATAACTCACAAAACAAATGATCTATGAACTTGAAGTTGGAAATATATATGTAAAACATTTATATTTATTTGTAAATAGTTTTACATGTGTTCAAATTGGTTGGTATTTATTTGGGGATTGGAAAATACATTTAAGAACACCATAAATTACTCACAAATTGTTATACACATTTGTAAATCTTGTTTTTATTTGTAGATCATCAAATCATTTGTCACCAATATTGAGACTATTTTCTCTTCATATCACAGCAAGTTAGAGCTTCTGTTTGAAACTGTTAAATGGTGTACAGGAATCAAATGAAATCTGGATCTCATAGTTGAAGTTGTTGAATGCCATAAAATTCTGTAGTTTTTTTAGACTATAATAGTAACACTGTGCAAAACTTTGCCATTCCAAAATATTATATGTTCATGACATATTGCCCAATAATCACACTGAATTGTTCTTTTTCTTCACTTCATCATTCAGTCTGATGTTGTGTTAGACATCAGTGGGAAGTGTGAGGTGGATAGGTGGATGGCAAGAGTTCTGCTTGAAGTAAATATCCATAACAACTAACAGGACCTCTGTTCAGCTCTAAATGATAGATAGATAAAAGTGTGACTTAAGCATCTAACATTTATGCTATCATGAATTGCAGTCAGTAAAGTCACTTCTGTTTGTGAGTTGCTGTAATTTCTACTGGCATATCAGAGATATTTTGCAAGGAGAATTAGCTTAATTTATCAAATTTCAATTTGCAGTTTGTCCACCACTCTAGTAGTGTAGTCTACATTACTGGTAATTTCCACGTCTTATTACATGCCTAAGTGTTTTGCATTGAATAAACTTTGAGTTGTTTTTTTACTTGGTGTTGAACCCCTATCAGACTCTTGTCTGTCTTGACTCTGTACAGTCTTTACATGCCTTTAGTTGTACATTTTTAAATAGTTAAGTACCTTAAGTCACATGCCTTCATCAGTATCTGATTGTGGCCATTAGGAAGGAGGACTGTTGCGAAGCATTGGCATTAAGCACATGCCAGGGAACAAGGCATGGCATTTTGTTCCAAAAACTCATTTTCCAGTTCAGACTGGAAAATTAGTTTTTACAAACAGAAATCTCTGAAGGAACTTTTTTTGACCAATTTATATTAATCTTTGTTATGATCATTTCGGGCTGTGGAGCAGACAGTCAGCTGAGGTGTTTACAGCACTGCTAGCTGTGTGTGAAGATGAATGGCTCATGCTGGATTGTCATATACAATAATAAGAGACTGATGGTTCCCAGCTATCTCTCAATGCTGCAGGTACACAAACACACACAAACATACTAGTCATGTATATGTATTCTGACAAATATAAAAATCATGAGGTACACACAACCCTGGAAGTCCACATGCCCCCCCCCCCCAGTCAATTGCCTGCCAGTGGATTGCCAGATTGCCTGCTGTCACACTCCGGCTACTCAACTGACATTTAATGGCAGACAGGTCACCATACAGAGAGAGATCAAACACATACAGTCACAAGACAGTGGAAAGCAGCTGGCACCACACTACAGGACACAAAAAGAGATTTCTTGCCTACAGTCTTTTCTGTATGAAATATACTGCATTTTCAAACTAGAAAATACTCTACTCCATGATGCTCACACCATATATCCATTCAGAATAACAGAATTTATAAAAAGTGGAAAATATCCAGTGTCAACACCATAACACCGATATTTCACCCAGGATAAATTCATCCCTATTCCACCCATATGTACCCCTCTGTATTTGAATAACATCACATCATACTTATTACCATGAAATCTGAACTGATAAAGGTTGAAGGAAAGGGCGAACATCAAGACGCATGCCTCTTTTGGTCTCAGTGTCTCAGCAGATGTTACAGGTTTCTTCTTCAGCTTTCTCGTTATCAGGGTAAAAGTTAACTACAAGGTGTGCAAGAAAGCGTGCTTTCAGTACCCTTACTTTAAAGGGGATCTTGGCTGATTGTACTAATGAGGCTCAGTTTTCTCTCATGAGAAGTATTACTCAACTCTATACTGTTTTCTATGAGAAAACCCTGAATTTTTTAGAAAGTTTACTTTACAAACTGGGGATGTTGAGTTTGAAAGACATGGTTGTGTACCAGGTATGGAGGGCCTAATGAGAGTCACTATTGAGTTGCATTGTGGGAGTTGTAGGATAAGCATTTTTGGAGCTTGAACCATACTAGGAAGTAAAAGTGAGAGTATCTTGTACTCTGCTGCTTCGAGTTTGGCCATTCTTTTTTCAGCCATGCAAGCAACGTGGCTCTAGGGATGGCAGTGTCCATTTGTTGGTCAGTTTGTTGGTTTGTTCACCACTTTGGTTCAGAAATCTCAAAAACTATTTAATTGATTGCTATGAAACCTTGTCTCTTCTCTTCTTTAAAAACATTTTATTACCCTCACAAAGGCAAAGCATATCCCAACCTGATTTATTCTATCTCAAATTTCAACTTTGTAATTTGATCCAATGGATGCTCTCAGAGGAGAAAGTTGCTTTCAGGAGAGCAAGACAGAGGGCCACTCACATTTCACTTACAGGAAGAGCAGTGTTAGGTTTCTTCTTCAGAAAGGATGGCTGTGGAAATCATTAGATATACACATATTTACAGGACAATACTGAAATACATAAATAAGTGTGCAATATACATGGAAGTCTGGAAGCACATAGACGGTGCTTGTCCACATGTTTAACTGTCTACATTTCCAGCCGTATGAGCATTGATGTTTTTGTTTGTGTATGTGTGTGTGTGTGTGTGGGGGGGGGTTCATATCATAACGGTTCATATTATTGCAGATATTCCATAACTCATTAATGTATTCAACTACCTCAGCATGTTTGCCCTTGGGTTGGTACGGTACATTTAGCAACATCATTGCATCCTTACTTCTTTTCTCTTTACAAACTTTCATATATTAGTACCATGTCTTTCTGTATTGTATGGCTGCAAAAGAGTAGTTCTGAGCTGTGTCATTGAGGTCTGATGCTGGAGTGCTTGTGCCTTTTATGACTAGTGCTGCATGTGTGTTGCAAAGCTGGGTGCATAGGTACAACAAATGGTTGTGACAACTGAGCCAGCACAAGGCAAGGCAATAGTATTTTGGTGAAAATTGTGTTTTCAATCTTGCATACATGAAATGATGTCCAAGGACTCAGTGAAATTTCAGTGTAAAATGTCACTGTATAATTCTGTAGTTCCATTTGTAAAATGAAACTAAATACGGCGCTTAATGGAAATTCACAGGAACTGTAAAATAATACTGAAAAACGTAAATAAACACTTAATGCTGCACTTCACAACCAGTAGATCTATTTAGATTTGCATTAAACAGACTTAATAATGTTGCTCAGTGCAGTTAATGTTGAAACAGTTAATGGACTAATCCAACATTTAATGAGATGAGAAGCTTGATATCATCATTTTCATGTCTTCATGTTAAGTATGGAGATGGAGTCAGAGCTTGATTAGCCCTAGCTTCATGGATGTAGGTTTGGTTTCAGAAATGATGGGGCGTGGGGGGCACAATTAAGTCAGGGGTCCTTAAACAGACAAAGGCTGTATTATTTCCTGCATTTACGATTGATGTATTTGTTTCAACCAACAAATAATGTCTTATGATAAATAGTTGAACCTAAATGCCATTTGAATTGCTGTATTACTTATGAACTAATACTACTTAAAATGAGATTTAGTTAAATTGATAAAGACCTGACCATTCATGATAGACCATTCATATCTATGATGTATTTGCAACTTTGCTACAGCCTTAACTTTGATGTTCAATTCTAGCTTCTTGTTAGGAGAATATTATAATTACACATTGTCACGTGTAAATCAAAATATAGATCAAATAATTTTTCTCCAAAGGATATGCAGAGAAGGAGTAGTTTTTCAGCCCTATATAGTGCCTGCAGATTTCTTCTTAGGTGTCATAAAGCCCCATCAAGCTCCACCAATTAAAGGATTAGTGCAGGTTGTATGTTGCCTGAAAGACGAACCCAGGGAAATATGTCTACATAACACTTGCTACTGCTTGTAAAGCTTATTGCTGTGAGTGTATGGTAATAATAGAAGCTGACCTAGATATGTATCAACATTTTTTATTAACTCAGAGCTTCTTTCGTGTGCAAATTGTGTCAAAATTCATATTCCTACTTGGAGTCACAACTTAGTAAAGCTTATTGCTGTGAGTGTATATATTGCTGTATATTATTGCTGTGAGTGTATATAAATACTACACATGATAAACATATTTTTATATTCAGTGAGACACTTTCCGAGGATATCATCATATCTAATACCCATCGCAAATGGGCACTGGACATGATGCTGGGTGGTGGAGGGGTGCAGTTGTCTTTATTTTGCCTGACTTTTGTTCGCCCTGGCTCAAGGCTGGCAACAAAAAGGGAGGTCACATACAGATATATCAGTCAAAAAGTAATTTAATTAACTCAAATTAACAAACCTACTAACTAAATAGTGTGGAATGTAAGTATGAGAGAATTCAGTCATGTTAGAAGTGTGTGGATTAGTGAAAATATGGAGTGATGCTAGTTGGATTATACAGCAAACCAAACAAAGTAAGAAGGGTGAGGAGAGTGCAGCTGGCCAGGCTAAGAGAGTGAGAGAGCCAGAAGGGCAGGGCTTTATGCCCTTTGAAAGCCCCGCCCAAATGGGCAGGTACAAGCAGACAAGCTTCCCAGCTCCACCACATAACGATCAGGCAGGCACAGTGGAGAGGGTTCGTAACACTATGAAAACCGATGATTTGAAATATTCATTCTTCAAAACTGTGTTGGACATTTTTCAGTATTTCTTCACATTTTAATAACTGAATGATCGAAAAAATAGATTATTCATAATCTTTTGGTGCACCACTAATATGTATTAATTGCTGACTTTCTCTTCATCAATCATCCACACTGTTTACCTGAACATAAACCTTTACATTCAATTGATTTAAACCCTACTGCCAAAGCACTAATAATGGCCTCTTCCTCTGTATTGCAAGACCAAAATTGAAAATACAGACATTTTAAAAGAAAGTAAGTCAAGATCTTTCTTCCTCACCTCCTCTTCCTTTGGCTGCTGTGCTCTCGTTATTATCTACGTACAAACATTGAATGTTATCAGGCTGTTATCTTGATAGCTCAACAATTTACTTTTCATCTTTCACGTGTTGGCATCATCCTCAGACTCAAACACATCGGAAAATGAGCTGTGGCTGAATGCATTCTACATCCTGCTACGTCAGTTTTGCTTTTGTTACATTGCATTTCTTTTATCTTTCTTGGATCCTTTCTCTCGTGAGAATAAAGTGGATCTGACTTGTTTCATTAACATCTGCTCCCAACTGACAAGGCTACTGTTGACAGCGGAGGGACACACACACACACACACACACACACACACACACACACACACACGTATATGCACAAACACACATGCGCTCCATCTCTCCCACTGAATCTGCTTAGATGTTTAGATGTACTTTTGCCCTTTTTGTTCTCATCTATGGTCCAGTTCCCCCTTTTTCAGTCTCTTTCTCTTGTCTTCAGTGATCATATTTGTTTTCTTCTTGACTGACACAATGTAAATGAAATTCATATTTTTTAATCTTAAGAAAAATAACATACTGGACATGCTGTAAAATAAATGGTATTTAAAAGCATTTCCCTCTCTCTTTTTGTCCATCATTTTCCCCATTTTTTCCATGTACACAGCTAATTCTGAATATTCTGTTTTGTGGAATCAACTTGCTTCCACAGTAACATAGTTAGGTGGTATTCAAAATGTCCCATCCACACTGACATGCAAAAACATATGGAAAACAACAAAATTTTATCTTCTGTGTCTTCTAGCAAAAACAAGTTGTTAGCTGGGTTACCCTGTTGAGTCTCGGCTGGTTAAAACTCCATTCTGTTACCTTGTTCTCTTCATCATCACTTACACTGTATTTTAATACAGCCAGACTCACACTTTAGTTGTTCTCTTTGACATATTGTTCTGTTTCTTCTTTCAGACCACTGAACACGTTTAAAACAGGGATTTAATTGCTGCTACCTGTTAACCAGTTAAGAAGTAATTCCTACACTGGTACACTGATATGATCAAATCGCTATTTTATGCTACAGAGTCATCTAGAGTCCTCTAACAGTCTACAGATCAGTGACACATCTGTATGGTGTGATGGTGATGACTGTATTGACATTCAAAATGACTGATCGCAGAGATAGTTAGAGGCAACTAATATTTTTGATCTGAGCAATATGTCTGAACAACTGATGAAATTTGACATTCATATTCCCCTCAAGATGAATTGTAATACATTTTCTTGTCAACTAGTGCCATTATCTGGTCAAATTTTTATTTGTTTAGTACTTTGATTTATAACCAAATACATAGGAAACTAATGACATTTCCATCAGACTCAGCTGTACTTTGTATTTAGTGCTAATTAGCAAATCTAAGCATGCTAATATGCAGAACTAAGATACTGAACATGCTAAACATTATCTGCTTAACATTAGCATTTTTACATTGTCAATGTGGGCATATTAACATGCTGTTGTCAGCTCAAAACTTTTGCATTAGTACACCCTCAAAGAGCAGCAACTATAGCTACAGACTTTTCGCCTTGATCATATTTAACTGACTCACTTCTCAACCTCACAAGGAGCTCACAGCGAAATTCATTATACGTCCATGTAAAACAGGTGATGACCTGGTGATAAAGTGACCACTTGCAGGTCATTCAGTGACATTGTAAACCATTGCTAGATTGAGTCAAAATGGATGCCAAGAAAAAAACTGTACTGGTGTTGCATCTCATAAAGCAAATCAGGGTTGTATAAAAATTGATGGTGCAACACATAATATTATGATGTCCTATGTTTTGGACCTTCTAATTCTCTCCCTTGCCTTAAAGGTCAGAACTGTAAAGACAGTTTACAGTTGGTCAATGACATAAATTTATATGTCACAGTTCACCAAAGTTGAACTCTATGCGAAAGCACTGTATAAACTCACATCGTCTCTCCAAGCAAATCTATTAATTCTATAGAAAAGAAGTGATTACAGTCCAAAAATGTGGTTATTATAAATGCTGGTGTGACTGGGCTCTAACTGTGGGTATTATCTTTCTCAAAAACATTTTCCCCTGTTTGTCTCTCTTTCTGTGTTACACACAAAGACAAGCTCACACACATACATACTCACACAGACACTGTATCTTCCATGTTGGAGCATGCCTATTAGTGAATGGATGATGCCCATTAACACACGCATGATGTGTCTCTCTCGGGGGATTGAGTGTCACTCAGACTGAATTAAGTCAAACTGTGTTAACTGATTATTCTCTGAGTCTGTAAATCCTCTTTGATCCAGTCGGAGAGATATCCTTTGCTTGAGCAGGAATTGTATGTGTATCTGTGTGTCTGTGTTTGTGAGTAGTGTTATGTGGGTACTGGTGTTTGTTTGCTTGCAGATAATTGAATTCAGTGTAGACAGAGACCTCCTGACCTCATATTTTTCAAACATAATTCCAGCTTTGATGGCTCTATTAAATCAATCTCGACTTACCGACTCATTCTAATTACAGTGTGTAACATCAGCTCACAGCTCGCTGATGCCCTGACACTAACTTCTTATCATTCATATGGTGTTAAACATTATTTTCCTTCTAATATGTATTTACTAATCAATAAACAACATTATATCTTTGCTTTCTTTCTGTTTCTGTCCTGTTTTCTCTGTTGTGTAGACATTTAGAGTTGCAAATTAAATTCTAAAACACTTGCAATTTTGAATTTCTATTCTAATTAAAATATTACTCCTGCTCTACAATACATTTAAATGGATATGTGAGCAATTATACAATTTGAGTTTGACCTTGAGTAACTAGTGTTGGAATGGAACTTGGATGTCTAGGCAGAGAAGTTTCTTTATGACATACGACATTTAAACATCCATAAAACTTAAACATAATAGGATTCTAATGTATTAGAAAGTCATATACAAGTATCAGCTCATTCGAAAATACAAGCATTTTCACTACAGTATCGATAAGTAAACTGCCATTGCAAAATCCTGTCATTGGCCAGGACAGTCCGAGATCTCATGTGACCATGATAGATAAGGAAGGACTATATGACCTACTGTAGTGATCATGACCGAATTAATCAATTTTGTCTTTTTTTTAGCCTGTACATGAACTATTTAGTCATTCCACCACTTTGGTCCAGAGAAAAATACCTCTACAGCGAGATTAAATGAAATTGTGTACAAACATTCATGGTGTCCAGAGGATGAATCCTAATGATGTTGGTGATCCCCTTTCTTTTCCTCTAGCACCATCATAAAGTAAAAAATTCTGTTACTTTGGTTTGTAACCTGCAGAACTATTCCCATCAGCCATCAGGATTATATTAATATTTTATTTTATTTTGACGTAACTGCCAGTGGTGGTACATTTCCAATCATTCCGCCAACAGTTTGTTGATACGTCTTTGGTTCTTTTCATTGTCAGATATTCCTCATCTCTGACTAGGAATCACAAGTCAGAGGTGCTATGAACATGGCTGCCTGTGATTATGGTTTCAACAATATGGTGTAAACATGGCATGACATGCTAAACTAAGATGGCAAACATTATACCGGCTAAACATCAACATATTAGCATTGTCTTTGTGAGCATTTTTTACATGCTGATAATAGGACTTATGCCCCTCCAGCCAAAAAGGAGCCTGTCTGATATTTCCCTAAAAACCTTTTATTTTTCCTTTTAATAATACAAAACTAATTACAGTAAATGAAAACACACATTCATATTACTTTGGATTGCAAAAAGGGATGACTAAATGTGATTTCAGTTGGACTTTAATATGTTTTAAGTAGTTATGACTAGTTAGTTGATACAAGAATGACTTGCAGTCAGCTCTTCGTTATTAATGTCGAGGATATGGTCACTCTCTAAATTAAATGTGCATGTGTTTGTGAAGGAAAATAGTAATGACTAAAGGAAAGAAACGGAAGGCTGGCAGTAGGTTGTTTGAGGTTTAGCTTGCATTGTCATCACTGTGCTGTGTGTTTTTTTTTTCTAAAAAGGAAACACATTTGGAGCTAGTCAGCCAACAGTTCTTGGGTAGTTAATGGGTAGGGTTAGTGTAAGTGCTGATCAATACCCGTCTTTAATATTCCAAATATTCATAGATGAACCAATCAGATTTTACTGGATTGTCAATAGGAGGCAATCACATACATGAGACAGTTTTCTGTCTCCAGACATCCTAACCCCTCCTTTTCGCCCTTTCCTTAAGGCAGGTGTAGCACTTGTTGCGTGTCTCAACCTAATGCTACTGACCTCCCCTGCCCTGCAGCCCTCAGCTTGGAGAGAAGAAAAGGAGGGTTATTAAAAAGAAAGGAAAGGAAAAAAGAATAGGAGGCAGGGAGCTGTCAGATAGTCAGACACCTGGCCTGTCAGAGCGAGCTAGAGGTTATTAGGGGAAGAAGTGTGTATTTAAACAAAGTGTCAACATAGTAGATAACATCTTATCTTACGTACCCTGTAGTAAATGCATGGGGGAACTCAATGATGAAAATCAAACTACTGCAATCCTGTTTATTAATATTTTCCTCCAAAAAGCAAAAGCAAAAGTAAAAACTTTGACTAGAGTTAATGACAGGCTTATGAAAAGAGAAAAAGGATAATGCAATACAAGGTCCTAATAGGACACCAAGTTGTTTTTTGCCCTGTTTTAGCTAGAGTTGATCAAGATTGCGTGGTATGTTTGATTTTCACAATTGTATCACTTAAGTATTAAGTGCATTGGTGTGTATGTTCAGGACACAGTGCCGGATGTCCCCACTGAGTTTAATTCGGTCGTTTAATCATGCTTGTAGACAACTCGATTTATTCCAATGTTCTGCTTGTCCCAGGGACTAACATCAAATTTTTTGATTGATTACGGCAATGTTTTTGGAATGATTTTGCCCATTTATAACAGAAAACTCAGTCCCGAAAGACTACATACCAAATTCGGTATTGATAGAGTCAGAATACAATAAGTCTATGTCATAGTACTGTTAGCAAAAAATCCATCATGGTGGTGATTATTGTCCGGAGGCTTTTTTGAAGAAGACATTGAAATGTATATCTGTGCCAAAGTTGAAGTCATAGAAACTCATGGTGTGGGGGGCTGTCCTTTCAAAGTTTTTTTCTTTTGTGGCTGTTAATTATAGTGCCACCGTCAGGCCGATTGGAATCATATTTTTTGGGAAGTGTAATTCTTGGGAAGCATTCACACATCAATTCCAGTTATGGTGCCCAGTTTCATGTCTCATTCCAGCTCACAGCAAAGCAACAGCCTAAGATGGCAGATAATCATGGATAGACCACACTGACATGCACCACTCAATATGACACTTCGGATCTTAGTTAATACTTGAACCCAGAGCATGTGCACCAAAATTGGTGAAATTCTGTCGACCAGGTTTTGATATAACATATAGATTAGAATAACTCTGTAAACCAATGTCATTAAAGGAAATGTGATTGTTATCTCAGCAAAAAGCACTGTGTCTGTATATGTGTTTTTGGTGGTGGTTTCACAGTTTTTCTTTCAAAGTATTTATTCTACAGGTCAAAGTGGATGACAGCATAGTCAAAACACAAGAAACTTAAAGTACAGCCAACTGCATCACATGAAACATACAGTACCATACTTTTTTTTATTTGTCTCCAGCTGTGTGGATATCTATCTCTGTTGACCTTTTTCATGGCCTGGTTGTGTGTGTGTTTGGTGTAGAGTCACTGAAGGCAACAGAGTATCAACAACACACACTCATGTTTACACATTCACATTAAGCCACACTAAGCTCAGCCAAAACAAGCACTATCACAGAGGAGGATGTAGGATGAAAGAAGAGATGGCACACAACTGGGAAAAAAAGAGTGACGTGTTTAAATATTAATATTGAGTGACTCGTATATTGTTTTTTCTGATAATAGCACTGATTCTAATGTCAGGACTCATTCACATGATCAGATGATCAGACAAGTTATAAACAAAACAAAAAGTTAACCTGATGATATAAGCCAATTTATTTTAATGGAAAATTGAAGGCAAGTACACACAAAATGTCATAAATAATCTCACACTGCACAAGAAAATCGTATTTGCACATAACTACCGCAAGTACAGGAGTTTAAAGCCACATAAGTGGTTTTTAACCTTTAATGGTCGTTACATTGGATGGTTGGAGTAAGAGTTTTACATTTTGCCTTTGCTATCCCCTCATAAGTTTGTTTAAAATCTGTCTGATCTTTTCATCCGACTGCTCATGTTTCTTGCGCTGCCAGACTTGTTTTTAGAGATGCGAGCTGTGTTGTCGGATCTCAGCAGTTAACATGGTGAGTAGAATGTTGTATTTGCTGATACAATAGAAATGAGGGCTAAAACGGCAAAAATAAAATTGTAACAAATTATAATAAACCTGAATAATCATTAGAACCTGCAATAACTGATTTTTTTTTCACCACTTGGGGGCAACGGAAGCAAGCTGTGAATACAAAAGTGATATTCAGTAGTTACACAACAACATTATTCATTTATTTGAAGTAGTCTTTCTGGCCACCTCATTAATTAAGTTCAATATTCAGTCTGTATTAACTTAGTGTTTGGTGCCAGATACTGTACTTCCCTCAGGAGTTGGTAGAGACCAAAAACAGAGCTAAAAGAGAGGGAATATTGGAGTTAGATTCAATCACGGGACCAGAAACTTGACTCCAAATGAATGTTACTTTTAATATTAATGCAAATATTTGTGTCTACTTGATGTGTTAAAAGGCAACTGTTTGCCATAGAAACTTAATACGGTGGCAATATGTCAGTGTTGAGGTTCCAGCTGTTTTCTGCTGCCAGTGGCCAAAAAATGCTAATTAAATCAATAAATGCACGTTTAAATTTTTGATTCATCTCGCTTTGGCAACATCTGTGGTTAATGTTGGTAAAGGTTAGACTTTTTTCTGCTGATTTCTTAATTATTTTTTTCTGTTTATGCATTTCACTAAAAAATACCACATAAGCAATGTTGAAGACTGTATTGCATTGTTCATGTGTATATTGTATATTATTTATTTCAATAGTTACATTCCCTTCTTCCTAGGTCTTCAGCTATACATGAATACATGTCTATACTTGTAATAATATGTAATGTATTTTGTTCTACTCTATAAGCAATAACTGCACACTTACTCTTATGCATAAGTGCATGCACACATTTCTTGGTATTTCTTGTCCAAGAAGGCAAGACTTTACTTGTAGCTGACTGAAATGATAACTAGAATATTAAAATAGTTGTAGATTAATTTTGTGTCAATTGACTTATCATAGTAGCTCTAATGTCATTACAATGAAGGTAAACAAATGTAAATGAGTAACTTATCATTCATTCCAATGGAATGAAGCAGAGGCAGGGAATCTTGCAGTTTTGCTGTGAAATACAACCCAGTGGTGTGAAATATAAAAAGCCACTTAGAGGTCAGTATAGGCTGCCACCCCTCTCAGCAATGATGGAATTTATTAAATGTAATTCGCAAAAGTCTCACACTAAATGCAGTAATTCAGTGACATTAAATTGCTTCTTGTTACACCTTTGATCTATCGTGGACTGATTAGCATTCACTCTGCAGCCTCTATAAAGTATTGTAGATTCCGTATTAGACACCCATACACCTTGTGTTATCTTGAATCAGTACTGCAACATAAAAAAAACTCTTTCCGCAATGGTTAACTATGTATTTGAGTCTGACTGAGTCTAAGTCTCACATTTGGACCTTACTGTTTATGTACTGTATAAGGTGGTAGAATATGTCAGGCTCCCTCAGGACTGAAGCTGCCCTCACAGGGGGCCTAGTTCAGGGCATTCCAGTCCAGTGGAAGAATAATGGGATCCTTTCACTGGTGGAGGGCTCTGGGAATGTTTTTAACAGCTCTAAGATGGGGAAGACGTCTCAAGGGTCTGAAACATTCCTTCATTCTGCCTTCACCTAAATGAAGGAAAGAGAGGCAGACATACAAGGAGAGAGAGTAAGCAGTCAGGACCAGAGAGGAGAAGCTGCAGTTATCTGGGTCATTCTGTTCAGAAATGAAAACTGCAGCCTTTCACCTATGGCTTTACATATAGGTGAGGATAAAAAGTGGGGCATTCAGATAGAGCTTAAACTGTGTGGTTCATGATTCAGTGGCTCATGTCAAATGGGCATCATTCCAGGTTTTGGGAATGAAAGGAACCCTAATTATTGGGATATGCTTCCTCTATTACTGTTTATCTTTCCACTGGTAGGCCACCCTGTCTGTGGAGGAAATACCAGCCTTTACTAAGACAATTATATTTGTAGTTTCTGTTCAGATGGTTTCTTTTCCATAAAAAAACAACACTAACCCTGAAGTACTCAACAATAAATGTTTTGAAAGCTTTATTTTGGTTTTATTATTTGAATCTTTCCTAGAGCTACAGTTTTGTTTCCTCTATTTAAAGGCATCAAATGGAAAGAAGGAATAGTGTGTCAGGTACTACACAGCCTGACTCCACAGTAAATAAAGGGCCAGGACTTTGAATTCCTACAGCAAAATTGCTTTTATAATAGAGTACAGTAAGCCATATTGGGGCAGTGACAAGATATTGTGTGAAATATAGGTTTTCCCTTTGCTTATCATTGCATGCAGAAGTCAGCACTGAATAATGGGCATGCCACAGTGGTATTGGTCCCAGCTGGATAGATCTAATTCCGCTGTAAACTACTGGAAACACATTGCCAGCTGACACAAGCTTTCTATTCTGCTGTTTATGTATTCAGATTTGTGCAGCATAAACAGGATGTTTTAGCTCCGCTCCCTCTTAGTCACCAAATTCCTGCTTTTCTCTCTCGTTTCCATTTTGTGTAATAAACACTCAGAGGTCAGACATCACTATTGTGATATCAAAGAACAGAGCAGAAAAATGTGCCAAAATATTATTTGTTTCTACTCCCTTTCCCCTTGCAGAGTGTGAATCATGAACACATTTGCTTTCCACATGCCTGGAGCCAAGAGATCTCGGTGCAGCCTTTGGTTAAACCCATAGGAATCTGAGCACTCCTTCCTGTTTAGAGCAAATGCAATGTCTGCAATTTATGGTACCACTTCTTTATTATCATGTCTCTGTTGGTCTCCCTCTAAATTGTAACTCTGCCTTTCTTTTTTTTTGGCCATTTTTTACTCCGCAGGCCTGGCGAGTGTGGTCCAAACTCTCCTGTCGTCAAAAATGGCTGCTCCTCCTTTACCCCCTCTTCCTCCTCCTCCTCACAATCTCAGTGATGACTATCACTCTACCCCTCCCTTTGGCACCCACTGACGTTGACCGGCGGTCGTCCCGTGTCCTAAGCTCCACTGGGGAATTCAGATCCAGGCCTAGAGTCATGGAGCCCCCTCTAGCCTCTGCCTTTCAGCAGCCACTCACACAGATCCACAAAGGGGCCTTGAAAACCAGCACTGGAACAGAGACATCTAAACAGTTAATGCCACCTATACCTTTTGGGGACACAGCTGGCAATGAAAGGAATAGCATCAAGAGACAGCAAGTGAAAAGTCATGCAGATTTACGCAGAAATAAACCCAAAAGCAAAGGCATTGCTTCCAAAAGAAAAGAGATGCCAGGCACCATCCAGGACCCAACCAGTCATCACCATCCCCTTCTCCCACAATTTATAGTCGACAACCCAGGGCCAGAGCATAGAATTAAGCCAAGCAACCACAGTGCTGTGGTAAATCACGCTGCACAGACATACATTCATCTTGAAAGGAGCAAATCCACCGCAGCACATATCACTGCTCCAGCAGATACCCTAATAAGTGACAGACGAGCTGCAGACAGACAGCCAGGCAGATGGGAGGATAGACACACAAACAGGAATGCAGACACGCAAATACATGGCAGCCATACAAGTTTAAAGCTAGCTGAATATCACCAGGCTTTGGGTAAACACAGACAAGCAACAAAGCACTCTGGGAAATCTGATAAAGTCAGTAAGGAGCAGCAGCCTGTGAAAAAGCCCTCCAGCGATCTCAAAAGACACCATAATCTCTCAGAGGATCCCTCTGAAGCAAAGACGAATCCTGGGTCGTTGGACCATAGAAGGGCTTTGTCCAAACCAAAAGCAGCCATAAAGAAAGATGACAGCAGCTGGTGTCAGAGATTTACAGAGCAGGACTTCCCAGACAGTGACCACAGGCGGGTCAGGATTAGTCCAGATCACCAGCCTCTTCCCTGGCTCAGCGAGGATGACATTCAGAAGATGGAGTTCCTCGCCAGGGGTGAGGTGGTCAGCAAGGCCAGGGTGCCTGCACATGGACAGGTGCTCCAAGTTGCACTGGAGCCTCTTACACACGGGCAGGTACAATGTTTTGATATTTTTTATTACAAGTTTAGGAGATCATTTGAAATTTCACATAATGTAAATAAGTATATCTTTTCATTAAGTAATGCCCTATTTAGACTTTTGGTTCTCTACCAGGAACAAAAATATGAGGAAATGTCTTGAAGAGCAACAGAAGGAGTACTACTCTTTCAACACAGAAAGGCATGTAATAGGTGTCTTGTATACAGAGTAAACAGAAGTAGCAGTAGTAGAATTAAAATAGGCTATGAAAATACATAATAGATAGGGCTGGAGTATAGAGCTGAACTATTTGAGGAAAATATACAATTATAATTTTTATGACTAATATTGTGATTGCACTTTTAAATTTCATATATTTTCTCTAAATTAATTTTTTACACAGTATTAAAGGATAACTTGCTCCGATATACGCAAAACAGCATATATCGGGGCAAGCTGCACAAGCCTGCTACAGCTTTCCAAGTAAAGATTATTTTTACATGAATCATTTCAAACACATGTCCCTAAGTCTAACCCAAAGTAAACACAGTAATTAGCCACGGTGAACGGCCATTAGGCCAGCCTTATCTTGGGCAACCTGCTGGTTAACCCATCCACCCTGTATAATAGTACTTTGACACGTCACATTCTTTCTATTTTTGGAAATTTTTACCTGGGGATAATTGTCCAACGCAATTGTTCAGAAATATAACCAGAAGCCTGTGTTTTATTTGTTGTAATCGCTTTTGCTTACCGTACGGAGAGGTGAGCATTTGTCCAGCTGGCCTCAGCCTTTTCTTCAGTCAATTTTGGGGAGGTGAAATAAAAGTCTCCAGGAGGTTAATGTTGACAAGTGTGGTAAAATCTTTTAATTACACTACTGGAAATACTTTCCTCACATCTATTTCTACAAGTCTGGAATCAGCAGAAAAAGTTTTTAGTCAGCTGTGAAGAGTAGTGACTGCAGGAACAGGACTAGTTTCCTAAAGTATGTTGTCTCTCAGGATGGTCCTGTTGTCTTTCTGCTTAGTTGTTTTAGTTGTTAATGAAATTTAATGAAGTCAATCTCACACATGTAGACAAACCAATTAGGTCAGCCAGCAAGTTGCCCCAGATTTAGATCCCTTTAAGTTAGCATAATGGCCAGATTCTTTGTTTACTGTCAGTCAGACTCACAGACAAACGATTGAAATGATTCATGTAAAAATCATGTTTAATTGAAAGCTGTAGGAGCCTCATACTGATTGCCCTGATATTTGCTGTTTTGTGTGAGTCTTTGTTTCCCAGAATCTCTACAAACAGAGATGGGGAGTCCAAAGTTAGCACAACCCATAAAGCCATAATAGCCACATTTATGGGAAATACACCATGTTGAAGTAAACTGGAATTATCCTTTGAATGGGCTTGTACCAGTCAAACATAATCACAAACGTATTTCTGCGAGAAAAAAAACATTAGATTACATGGTGCAGTTGCTTTTTGCAGACTATAAAGTACAAGGCAGTTCAAAAAAATAAATATAACCAAAAGAAGATTCTTAAAATAGGAGCTACAAGTAAACCTTCCTAAAAGAGACCAAAATTGGAAATAAAACGTAGCTGCAATGCAAGTTAGCTCCACACCAAATCGAGCAAATCCATGGACCCAGCCACCTGGACGGACGTGGTACTACTACTAATCGATTAATTATTGGTGATTCCATAACCAGGAATATCCGCTTCATAAATTCAATCACACACTGTTTCCCTGGAGCCACAGTTTCCAACATCCTGGATAAATACCTGGATCTACTACCCTCACTCCAGACTTCTATTAGTAAAAAGTTCATGTGGGGACAGATGACACAACCCTTCAGGAAGCTGAGCACACCGCAAACGGTTTTTAAAGTGGCAATATGGAAGATTCAAGCGCTGGTTGTTCTGGCAACACCTGTAGTTACTGCAGGTAACAGCAAATGTGGTTTAATACTACAGGTCCCAGAATTCCGGGGGTAGCAAAACAAACTATTGTCATTTTAATAAAGAAGTCAGGTAATTATTGGCCTTTCAGCATCATTCTAAGAGCAACTATGATCTGATTTTGTGCTGCAGTAGGGCACTGTGAAAGGAGTTGGTTACCTCACTGAGAAGTTGGGGTTGTGCAGCCTGTCGCCTTCTGCTCTTCATCTAACAGCTCACTGTGGCTGCTCCTTTTCGTTCCATTACTCCCTGCAATTTTTGAAACTGATCTGCTGTCCAAAAATGCCCAAGGTTACCATTGTCTTATTTTATAGATGCATTTTTGATGAATGATAGTGCTAAGCTCGCTGACAAACACATTGTATTTCCTGTGACTACATAGTAAAAATCAACTCATGTTTCACTAGTTAGATTCCTTTAATGTGATGTTGCAGCAGTAGGAAATGTTTGGTTTGCTCAAGTTGTAACTTAATACAGAATTTTTCCTGGGAATGTCGCCACAGACGCCCAGTTTGTAATACTACAAATATATAAATATTGCAATACTTACATCAGTGGGTCATAGGCGCAGTCACCATTTTGTTAGACAATGACATAACAGGCATCTATTTAAATGAAAATCTTTGAGATTGCTACCTTAATCTCCTTTGTGACATTTTAAAGAACTATGGAAGGTCTGTTTCTATATCAGCCTCCTTCCCCAACCTCAGTCACAGAGCTGGTTGTTTTTGTAGAATCCTCAGCCTTCACACTTGGCTCCAGTCCACCGCCAGGACTCACAACATGGGCTTTATTTAAGATTTTAACTTGTTCTGGGATTGTATCTCTGTTTTCAAAGGAGACGGGATCCATCCTAACAAGGGGGGTAGCCAAATGCTATCGACTAACTTGAAGCATTCAGTGCAGTCCCTCCAATGTGGATGACGACTCACACACATCCCCTGGTTCCCCCCTCATCTTCTGTGTCATAGCCTCAGGTCCCTCCTGTCATTTATACCCCTATCTGTTGACACTCATTTTTCTGTCTCTGCTGTTTGTCCTAAACCCCCCACAGCCACACCAATGGACAATCCAGGCAGCATCAATGAAAGATATACAGTATATCCTATAGCAAAGCTAAAAATAACAATGTCATAGTACCTAGACCAGTGATGACAAATAACACAATTATTCCATTAAAACAATGTGCACAGCAGCATAAGCCACAGAAACTGCAAATGGTACTTTTAAATATGGTTTTTGCACCACTGAACTCTCAAATGTGCATTCATCTTTGTAGGGTTTATGCACTGCAACCCTACTATAATATCCCTCTCTATGTAATTGTTGATGGTCTGTTGCTGTCACAGTCTGATCAATTTCTCACCTTTGATTTTGTATTTTAAAGTCATTGCATTGCATTGGTTGTCTCAGTTTTAAGATTGATTTTAAGATATTCTTACTAGTTTTTAAATCACCGAATGGCATGCCACCAGCCTAACTCTCAGACATGCTCTTTAGATATGTACCTCCTAGTCGTCTCAAGGATTTCAACAAAAATGTATGGGGAGTCAGCCTTTAGCCACTGTGGCCCTAGTCTCTGCAACAGTCTCCCTGAGGATCTGAGGGACTCCACCTCTGTGGACATTTTTAAAAGAAACCTTTAAAAAATATATATCTTTTTAGCTTAGCTTTTATAAGGTGCTTCATCATTTGTTGCCCTAGTTTTGAGTCTTAATCATTGGTTTTCATACCTTTTTATTCCTTGTGTTTATTTATTTCAATGACTTTTATTTATTTTCAACCTTTTATTGTTTTATTGTTGTAATTTTTAAGTATTGCAAAATTTTATTTAATGTTGTCTATTTTTGTTTTTACCTTATTGTGTGTGCTGTTTTAATCTTGCTCTGTGAGGCACTTAGGGGTGCAAGTTTGTATGAAAGGTGCTATATAAACAAAGTTGAATTGAGTTGAAGTGAAACTACAGTATATTGTTGTGACCCGTTTTTTAGATGTATGACTACAGTGGGAACCAATGGCCTCGGGCCAATGGCCTCGGGCTGAGTGCAACAAACAGAGTAGGGAAGTCAGAAAGTGTTGAGAGATGGACAGACACATACACTGTTGGTTTTAGTGTCTTTGTGAGATTTAATGACAATAAGAAAAATATAGAATCAGTTTTATCTGTTAAACTTGCTTACCATACAGTGATATAAAAATGACAAATATTTATGCAGACTTGATTTATTTTCAAAACTTTAGCAAGTTACATGGATCTGCTAATTGATTTTCATTCACTACATAATTTAATCAAAACCAACAGCTTCCTGGAACAGATGGAAAAAAATCCACACAAAAATGTAAAATTGTATAGCATGTACAGTGGGGTCCAAAGGTCTGAGACCACTTTCCCATCGGGACTGCTGGACCCCGCTGCCAGCGGAAAATGTTACATATAAATAATTTGTATTAAGGTCTTTTCAGGTGGGGGTCAACAGCTATCCCCCAGTTGTATGTGAAAGTTCTACAAATCCCCCCTCTCTGTGTGGAAGACTTGGGGCAGACCTGTTGTTATTAAAAAAAATGTTTGGATAGAAATGGATAGAAAAAATGTTTTGTTTTGTTTTTTTTGTTTTTTTTTAATGTACATTCACATTACCGTAAGGGAATCCATTGCAACCAAATATTCATGGCTGTAGCCCGAGGCACTAGATACTGGGATTGGTGTTCAATACAAAATGAAGTTTTATAGATTAAAATTAATCGGGAATCATTATATAACTTTATTTCTCCATCACAGCAGCCATCACCAATGAGGGATTCACCTCAGCATAGACGTGGGCAAAGACATCAAAAAACCCATAATGAACGCTGCCAGCAGGGGCGCTGCTCCCTGATCAAACGCACTAATGACTGGTTTGAGGTTTTTGCCTTCCACCTGGACAGAGTGCTGGGACTCAACAGAAGTCTCCCTGCAGTGCTGAGGACTTTCCACAGTGACATTCTACCATATCGGTACATCAGCAGCAACCCCAGACCTGTACTGTGGTGGGACCCAGATATTCAGCACCTCATTGATAGAGACAATGACCAGAACTCAGTACCGCTCAGCTGGGTTCAGTACCAGAAGCTGCTGCAAGTGCATTGTGGGACTGAAGCAGACCTGAGGTCAGCGCCCTGTGTGGGAGTCCACCACTCAGAGTGGGGGAGACTGGCTCTTTTTGACTTCTTATTACAGGTAAGAAAAGTGTTTGTTTTTTTTCTCATGCTTTGGCTTTCCCCTGTAGGAGAGAGACATAGCCCTACACACACAAGTAGCATACTCTTTTAAATTTGTAGAAGGGGAAATAAACCTTTTACATCCTAGGAAGGGTAGTTTAACTTGGGTGAAGATTGGTGAGAGGGAGGACTTCTACATGAAACAGAAAAGAGTGTAAGGAATCAGGCTTTTTTTTACAGTAATTTACAGTAAAATGTATGTAAGAGATTTCAAACAGTTCCTAGCTGGTAAGCTAACTGGATGGAGCACTAGCCAACTGGTAACATACTAGTGCTGGTCAGTCACAGTAACTCTCCTAGCACTCTCGCTAGCAAGCTAATCTGCTGGCATGTTTACTGCCTGCTGACAACTTTGGTTGTGCAAGTTGATATTACAATGTTTTTTAGTGTTTGATAATGTGGTTTTAGGAGTTTTTATTTGAAAAAATTGTACTTGAGCACTTGTCAGTAGGAACTGATTATTAAAAATTATATGTTTTGTCTAATAATTGCAATGGCAAGGAGCTGATATTTCTTTTTACCATTGTGAACAGACCTGACGAAAGTCTTTTGCAGGGTGACAGAAATACATATTAAAGAATCTGTGTAAGAAAACTGTAATACAAAAATTGAAGCGTAACTAATTTTGAAGGGATCTTGTGGTTTTCAAAATCAGGTTAACTAAAAGTTATGTTTGCATGAATATTCATAAGGGATATAATATATTTTGGAGCAAGATAAGCTTGCTACAAGTCTTTGGTTTGTTTCTCATGATCATCGTTATTATAAATATAATTTTAAAGTGTATGCATTGATCACAATCTGTCAAAACAAAAGAGAAGTGAAAGAATAAAGAATCGCGACAGGTTGGTTATCAAACTGTGTTTTTTTCCTTTTTCTGTATGGAGTTATACTAATTTTCCGAGGAAAATTATGTTTACGCCTTTTCACTGTTCACCTTCTTCTCCAATACAAATAGACCGCCTTGCAGGACAGTGGTCTGTTGAAAGTCTCCCAAGCTAGCTAGCTTGCTTACTAGCCGTCAGTTAGCATGCTAACTAGCTAAGTTTCTAATAAGTGCAAAGAGTTTATTCAAGAGATGCAAACCATGACTTTTTCTCCTCTGTATTCTCCTCTGTTTTCGAGTCTCTGTCTCAGGTCAGCACTGTCAAGGCAGTATGCTGCTGGTTAACTGCACAAATTTGTGAGTCAAAGTTCAGCAAAGTTTAGTTTGATGCCCTAAAATTTGTAATAATAATAATTTGTAATAATCCTCCTTATCGCTTGGATTCCATTGATATGAACTGATTTTGCTGCAAAATCGTGTCATTGTAAATGCTGGTATGACTCAGCCATGACACACTAAGTCAGTGTCATCAACCAATGCTTTTCATTCTGCATTATTTCTTCTACTTAAGCTCTTTCAGTCATTTCTCTGGCATTGATTTCTGCTTTTAGTGGATACAGGTGAAGAATCATGTATTAAGATGTTTTCTCATATGAACTCTGGAAAATGTCCGGACCTGATTCTTCCTGATTTCCATATTTAGGATGTGATCAAAGATTCAGTTTAATGTCTAATTGAAATAATCTGATCACACATATCAAAAAGCTTTAACAATCCCCCCACTCTGCAGAAAGTTACCCAGACAATTCTCTATAAGGATTACACAAGAGAGCAGCAACGGTTCAGCAAGAAGCCATGTGGCTGTAATAATAATGCACAGCAATAAAATACCATCATTTTTCCATTGATAGGTTATAACATTCTACAGCAGAACATTTAGTTACTTGTGACTGAAAAAAAAATAAAACTATTAACCGTGTTTTATGGGCCATGCTTACTAAAGGGTTTTACTGGTGTTAATGTACAGTATAATGTGCAAAACAGTGTACATAAGCCTTTTTTGCACTTGGAAATGAGGTTGCCACTGGACAGAAGATTAGACCCTGTGTGGACTTATTACTATGTAGCCTATTTTAAGGAGTAGCACTGTTTATACAAACAATAGGGATAACGTCACAACTGTGACTCGATAAAGTTTTGTGAATGTGCATTTAATTCTTCCTACTTAATTCCACTCTTCTGATTCAGTTACTTAAAGTGTAATTCAAGCATGCAATATGGGTCAATATGAATGCCTCTGTTATTTTAATTAGATTATCGATGTGATTATGCCATTGGTGTTGATTGGATTGTTGGTCGTTGGTCTTATGTCACAGGTTTTCTACTGTTGCCCAGGTAACCAATTGCTTTTATTGTCGACTCGGTACAGCAGTGATGCATCCATCCATCCATCTATCCATTCATGTTTATTTACTCCTGCTCTGTATATTAGGGGCTGCAGGGCCTGTAGTGTATTTTATCCCGGCATGCAGAGGGTGGAAGTACACCCTTGAATAGTCTGCAGTCTGTTACAGGGCAAAAACACAGTGGGTGAATCTCTTTTATCTTTGTCTCACTTAAATCTTCTTCACTCCTCATCTCCTCCTCACTAAAGATTTAAGGATCTGAGGCATGTTAAATACATACATGGTAAAGATGCATGCTTTATTTTAGCTAATGAATTCACATTAGAAGTGTTGAAAGAGAGTGAGACCGAGAGAGAGACAGAAAGTGTGTGTATATGTGTGTGTGTGTGTGTGTGTGTGTGTGTGTGTGTGTGTGTGTGTGTGTGGGTGTGTTTGTGTGTGTCTGTGTCTGAACGATTGTGAAGTGGCGTGTAGCTCCCTTTGCCTTTGCTCAAAAACAGAATTTGCTGTAACTTTTTGGCAGAGCAGCATAATCACCAGTATAAGGTGAGAAATCAGCAGAACTTTCAAGGACAGCTACATTACCAAATTTCTAAATAGGCTTTACTTGTAATTTGTGTTTGTAATTTCTTTATGGTGCATATATAATCTAAATGGATTGTCCTGAGGTTATATCATAAAACACTAAAAATTAGAGAAATGAGTAAAATATATTAGTTCTTCTCAGAGACGTTGACCCTATTGCCAAATTAAAAATCAGCATTCTCAAAATGTGTGAAATTCTCAAATACAAAGTTTACTTTCACTTTAACAGTATATGAATTTCTTTTTGGTATCACACAAAATTCATTGGATAGTCTCGGTTGATGGATTAAACAGCTTTTCTATTGAGCTTTATTACTGTTAGGCGTGTTCATCAACATCAAGTATGTAAATCCTCACATGCAAACACAAATGTTTGATAAATTTATGTAATCTTGTATTATCATAAAAAGAATATACATCAAGCATATTTTACATTAAGTTCAGAGTGTTACATGTTCTTTCTCAAATTTTAGTGCAAATGATCATGTTACATATGGGGTATGGTTACACCATGTAATAGATTTTTGTCTGTTGTAAGGGCAAATATCAGTATGAAATATCCAAATGCCGTGGCCAAATAGGGCATTTCTCCAGAGTCTCTAATTGACATAGAGTTGCTATATGGAGACATTTTCTTTAATGTATGATGTAACAACATCTTTTTTTTTTCTGTTTACACAACTGTTCTTCTAAGGTGCTTACAATGTTTGGAGTGCCAAGATAAGACTGTCCTGTAAAAAACAACCCCATAGGTCATCTCTACAAGCAACTCATTACAAGACATAGTTACCTTTTTAATGTCGACCTCTAGCGGCCATATTTATTATGACAGGAACAAAGACGGAAGTCAAGTGATGTAGTATAAAGAGTGACAAAGTAAAAGATAGGAGGAGGTAGGGGTGGAGGAATGGGTCGACAAAACACAGGACCTTCACATAGGAGATTACTGTGACAGAAAAGTTGGTTTATAATTTATTCATTTTTAGTGATGCTCCTATACAAGTTTCAAGTCTCTCTAAGGGGCCTTAGACAGATGTTTTATGAGTTTGGGGGGGCTACCTATGGAACAGCCTGTAGCCTTACCATAAATGGAAATAATCCAAGCTATGCTTGTCTCAATTTTACTTTATGACCAATGCTTGGACAGCGTGTGAACATTATCTATGTTTCTATCATATAGGATGATGTGTTTGGGTAGAAGCAAAGATATCCAATTGGAACTGAGGTCTTTGTCTCAAGAAACCCTATAAAAGATGATTGTAAGAACTTTTCTATTGAGATTCTTCTTTGAGTTTTCGTGACAGGGTTTCTTTGTCTCCTATATTGTAATTAACAATATATTTCAATTTAACCCTATCAGTGTTTTGTGTGTTCAATTGTGTTCAGAGTCTTTTGTAGAAAATCTTCCACAACACCCATCTGTGAAAAAAATGTCCTGTCCGCTTACCACTGGCAGACTCCTATAGGTCGTATCAGAGAGTAGGGACAAGAAATCTTTGTGGTTGTTTAGGTTGGAGGACTTGTTGGCCAAGGTGCACGCCAACAGTGAGAAACCTGTGAATATACACCTTTGTTGAAAGGGGGGGTTGTTTCAAACTTTGATTGATACCATTCTGTCCGCTGAGGATATTTGAATAACTATTGGTTTATTTTATGTTAGTGTTAATGAGAATTTAAACACAAAAACACAATTTCAGTGGAATCAGTGATGTTGACATTTGATTATCTTTACTTAAGCATTGATAAAGGGAAATTTAATTTTGGTTTAATTCAAGTACCTGCAAAACAAATGACATTCCCATCAGCTTCACCTGGTCTTTGTGTTTAATGCTAATAGCAAATGTTAGCATGCTAACACACTAAACTAAGATGGTAAACCAACATGATAAACATTATACCGGGTAAACATCATCATGTTAGCATAGTCATTGTGCACATGTTAGCATGCTGATGTGCAGAAGTACAGCCTCACTGAGCCACTAGCATGGCTGTAGACTCTTAGGTGGGCTAAATGCATATTGCAGCGTGCTCCTCAAATACCTGTCCACGGATCCATCCAAAAAATCACATCACCTAGCATATAAACCCTAATCAAAAATCACAATTTCTAGGACTTGTCCACAGGGCCTACTTCAATGTCGGAGAGAGCAACAACTCCCACGTGGACGAGTGCCTGGCTTACGCGAGTATGTACACATGGATTGTTGCAGGCAATGCAGACACACCTACAGAGGAGATTTCGTGCTGGTCACCACATGTAGCATGTTGGAGCCCTTAGTCTCGTTTCTGACACAAGTTAAGTGATTTGCGTGAGTGATTGCCTTTTACAGGTCACATGAAGTGTTTTGCTCTGCGGTACTGAGTGACATGGTGACTGAAATGTGGCTGAATAGTGTATCATACAGTATATACATACATAAATGTATATATGTGTGAGTGTATATGTATATATACGCACAAAGTACACAGACCCCTTCAATTTTTTCACATTTTTTTATGTTGTGACCTTATGCTAAAATCATCCATCATCATCAATCTATACTCAAAACCCCACAGTGAAAACAGAATTTAAAAAATTTTGTAAATATATTTAAGAGGAAAACTGAAATATCACATTGCAGTTAGTATTCAGGCGCTTTGTTATGACACTTAAAATTTAGTTCAGGTGCCTCGCATTTCTCTTTATCATCTTTGAGATGTTTCTACACCTTGACCAGAGTCCACCTGTGGTAAATTCAATCGACTGGACATGATTTGGAAAGACACACACCTGTCTATATAAGGTCTCACAGCTGGCAATTCATATCAGAGCAAAAGCCAAGCCTCAAGGTTAAAAGAACTGCCTGCAGAGCTCAGAGACAAGATCAGGTTCAGGCACAGATCTGGGGAAGACCGCAAAAACATTTTCCATAATTTTTCAATGGAAGAAATTTGGAACAACCAGGAGTCTTTCCAGAGCTGGCCGCCTGGCCAAACTGAGTAACTGGGGGAGAAGTCCCTTGGTAACAGAGGTGACCGAGAACCCGAAGGTCACTCTGGCTGAGCTCCAGAGACCCTGTGTGGAGATGGGAGAAACTTCCAGAAGGCATGTTAATGCCAGGTATGAACATGGCCAAAGAGGCAGTAGTGTCCCACTCATCAAACTGTAAAAACATAACCCATTGTTCCACTAATGGCCCATCAGTTTGACCCTCACAGGCAGCACTTAAATCCTTAACTGTGGAATGATACTGAAATTGGAACACAACAAAACACATTAAGCATTTTATTTAAAATTATATTATCATGTATTTCCTAAAATAAAAAACGGTTGTCCTTTAAAACCTGGGTCTCCAATAATGGCCAGGGCCGTGGTCGACACAAACAAATAAAGGCTGGCCCCCAAATACAGACCAAGGAAAAAACAAAGGTGGATCTACTCCTGGTGTCTGTCATATAATGCTATTATGACATGCTATTTAAGCATAATGTACATTTCTACCACTTTCACTGAATAAATTCAACAATATAATCATGATATTTTCAACACTTACATTAGGAGAAAAAATAGTGCAATGTGTGAGGCTGAACCTGAATCATAGGCTATCATAGGCTACCTTAACATATGACATTTTACATTTTACTGTAGTTCTGATAACAGTTAAGAGCTGAAATGAAATATAAATCTGGGATGAGAAAAAAATTAGAAGACTCCCTGGTTGTTCCCCCTGGAGAAAGCTAAAGAGAGAGCCCAGTACTTTAATAAGAATCTGCCCATTACACCTCTGCTCTGTCCCTATTTCCTGCCCAGTCTCTGTATGATATGAAATCAAGTAAGACAATTCACAAACTGCTTTAGGTCTCCTTGCTGCATCCACACAGAGTAGTGAAGGGAGTTGTACTTAAGGGAGTACGTACAACTTATTCCCTTAGTTCAACTATGAAAAGAGCTACCTACACCACTCTTGATTGAAGGAGTGTAGTGGAGAGGAAACCCTGGCTTTCTTCCTTCCCGAATGTAATTAGATATCAGATAATTAATTTTTCACTGATGAAAAGGTACAGAGGTTATGGTAGACCAAAACTCCCAGGTTCATTTCTACATAATGATTCAATTTAATGAGCAATACCCACATACTGGAACTGTGTGTGTATTTGTGTGTGTGCGTAGGACTGTGTGTCTCAGATATTGTGTCAGTGTCTGTGGGTTTGGATGCGATGCTGTCAGTTCAATTAAAAATCCAATACACCTCTCGGTCTTGATATTTGCGAGTGTGCCTTTGTCTGAATGTTTGTATGTGTCTACGTGTGTATGTACACTTTGGATTTACATTTTGAGTGGAACTCGTTTTGTAGGGTCTCAGCTCCTAATGATTCTTCTAGAGCTGTTGTTTTTGTGCTAAAAAACATGATGGTAAAGATGAGGAGTATTAAGCAGAGACTTTACACTGTAGATAGAGAGATAGAGAGATAGATGTGGGTGGTTAACATGGTGATAGTGAAGCATAGACAATCTGACATTCTAAGGACTTAATAAGTGGTGTTAATGAATTTTACTCTGAAATAACAAATCGTGATCACTTTAATTTGCTGGGCAAAATATTAGCCTTCAGATTCAGTTACATGGTCTGTTGCAAATATGTTTATTTCAGTCTACTGATCTAACTACTGTTAACATTCATATTGCAACCTGTATGTCTGTTAAAAAGTAATTTAACCTGCTAGCCTAGTTGGCTGCATTGAAATAAGGTATATAGGTAGATGGATACTGGAATGGTATTCCATTAAATTTGTGCAAAACGCCATCATGAAATCAAAAAATATAAAATATAAATTTGATCCCTTTTGGTTTCTGATTTTTTTCTCAAAGGAGAAAACACGACAAGTGACTCATTACACTTCATTGGTCGACCATATTTATTCATACCACAGTAAACAGATGATGAGCTAAATCAAATGAAAGAGGAAAGATGAAGGAAGGAGAGACAGAAATACAGCACCATCCTGCAAGACAGCATAACTCAGGAAACTGGAGGTGTTCCTGCAGTCACTGTTCACCATAGCTGATGACATGGTAAACTTTTGCAAGAATTGTTGAGGATGGACTTGAATTCACGTACACACTCATTGCAAAAGGAACGGCTGTAAAAAGGTGAACAAATTCATTTGAGCATCACAAAAAAAACCTGTCCAATAAGAGGTGAAAGCTCTCAAAGGAGAAAAACAAACAACCACTTGGGTCATCTGTGTAAGCAGCAAATAGCAACCCATAGTTACTTTTTATTGTTAGGCAACCTCTAGCGGTCGTAGCAATTGTGACAAAGGGAAGCAGGAAGTCAGGTGACATAATATATAGAGCGACAAAGTCCATGTTAGAGAGGGAGGGTTGGATGGATGGATTGACACACAGGAGACCACCATTCGTTTCACATTTAAAATCGATAATTAATGTTGTTTATTTTGTCCATTACCGTTCAACAACCTTAACCACGCATTTAGTACTGTAACCATTACAATAAAGGTCCTCTAACCTTAAGTCAGGGCTTATTTTAACTCAAACCACCATCTTTTTCTAAACCTAACCAAGTAGTTTTTGTGTTTACCGTTCCACAACTTTAACTGCATGGTTATTATTCTTACCACTATGACAATGGTACGATATGCCTGCCGCTGATACACTCCAATGGGTTGTATTCAAGGGTAAGAACAAGCAACCTACAGTATGTGGTCATTTAGGTTGGAAGGCTTGTTTCTCGACGACCAGTTCAAGTTCTCATATTACATCCATGGCTACATTTGCTAATCCAGGGGGCAACATTTTGTGCTGACAAACATTGATTTTTAATTTTTATATACCGTTTTATACTGTTTATTTTAAAGTTTTAGGAGGCTCACACAGCTTTCCCTGAAACAATGAGAGAGACGGTTGAGCCTAAAGTCCCCACCCAAATTAATTCACTATAATAATAACTAAACTATACTATACTCACTTTACTAATAATCCCTTCTGGCTATATTAAAACACAACAAGTCAGTTTTCAGGGAATGTATGACAGGTAGACAGTAAAGCACAGAAAAACAGATAATTATTATTATCTCATTATTCACCATTGCAATGTGGCTACTAAACAAAAATCGATAAGCCAATAAGTGGGCACGTCAACATTTACCTTGTAATAACAGTCAGGATACTCCCATCAATCGTTTAAATGTGTATTGTTCCTGTATTGTGTTTCTGCTCCAGTGATGCTTCAGAGCAAACCTGAAGCTGAGCTGATGAATGTCCAGCAGAGCCTCAGATTCCCAACTTTAAAATGAAAATCAGGCGCTGTTTAAGGTAATTAAGAAGCCCCGGGGAAAGATTAAAACTAGGCCCTAAAGGTGTGTGTAAGAAGATTGCGACTAATTTTTATTTGAGAGGAAATATCCTGCTGAGGGATTTTATCCAAGTTATTTCAGTGGGGGTTGAGTGGCTGACTTTGCAATTGTACAGCATGGCACAATCCACCGCTTTCACTATGATTTAGCACCTCTCTGCAGAGGCACAGTTCCATGACAGCTTTGCAGGAAACCCTGCCCTTCCCTGCATCAAAAGACACAAGCATGGCTGGAGAACAAAAACGATGTCAGCTCAGTGAACAAAACCAAATGAGAATTTTTATTTTTGTACTACCACTGTACGAGAAAACAGTGGTATCTTGTGGCTATACATATAGTAAATTAGTAATTTGCAGTATGTTTTTGTTATTACAGTGTGTTGCCTATACTTCTCTTTGTTTAATCACGATTAAGAAGGTTGAATTCAGTTATTCATACCTTTGTATGTTTACATGCAGAGTATAAAGCCACTACTACTACTGTGAAAAAAGCAATAGGCTGGCTGCTTACATCAGACTGTAAGGTCAAAGTTCCCCACAATAATCCTGTTTACAAAAATGCTGTTAGAGGTCTGCTTAAAGTAAAAATGTTCTGACAGCTTTGATGGAGCTCAGGGCACAGATGATTTCACTATATAAATGTGAAAATTTATATAACTACTGAATGTAGAATATCTTCAGTAATAAATGCAAATTAACCAATTTTGTATTATTATTATATTTATTAAATTGTCCAAAGTTACTGAGCAACAATAATAAAATGCTTTCATATAGTGAAATAAAAAATACAGACATAAAATGTATGCTTGACACAATTATTGGCACCCTTTTGATGAATTTAAGACTCACCTGTACTTAATTTTCAGTGTTCACATGACCTGAATTAACCAATGAATGGTGGTTTTAATGCATAAAAAGGGCCTGATTGGTTCCAATTTTTTTTTCACAATGGTGAAAACAAGAGAGCTGTCTGAAAGCATCAGAAATGCTATTATCAAAAAACATAACAAATCCAAAGGCTAGAAAGCAATTTCCAAAGATCTAGAAATCTCTGTTTCAGAGATAAACAGTTCATAATCTTTCACAGTCATAAAACTTCCAGGACATGGTGCTAAGAAGAAAATCGATCAGAGAAGTCTGCGAAGGTTGATGCGGATTGTGGGAAAAACACCACAGAAGACATCTAAAGAGCTCCATCATACAATCAGAAGATTTCCAAGATTTTTTTAGAGAGAAATGTGTTAACCAGTGTCAGAAAACTAAGTTTGAGGCGAAGGTCTTGAGTCTTTCAGCAGGACAATGACCCAAAGCAAACATCCAAAAAAACTGGTTAATTTGCATTTATTTCTGAAGATATTCTGTACTTAAAATTCAGGAGTGCCAATAATTTCGGCCAATATTCTTCATATACATACGTATATCTGTGTGTGTGTGTGTGTGTGTGTGTGTGTGTGTGTGTGTGTGTGTGTGTGTGTGTGTGTGTGTGTGTGTGTGTGTGTGTATGTATATATATATCTATTTATGTATTTTCACAATTTTTAAATTATCCCAAGCATCTTTTTCTGTGTTATGTTCTGTAAAAAAAACTTTTATTGGCACATATCGGACAACATATATGCCAATACCAGTATATCTGTGATAGGCAAATATCGGCTGACCGATATATCACAGACCCAGAAGTCACTCTGTAGGCAAGCATTGGTGACTTGACTTTAATTCAGGCAGCCATGGATAGCCAGTCAAGGTCAATGAGCAGCAGAGTGACATGTGCCCTTTTAGTCTCAGTGAAAACTATTCTGTACAATCTGTAAGGGTTTCACTGTGTGTGAAGGAAGGCCTGATTTTTCTTATGTTGTGTAGTGCACCGTGGCAGACCATGAGAGAGATGATTAAAGAAGGATAGCTGGTCAACACACATGACACCCAGGTTTCTAGCAACCTTGGTTGGAGAGAGAGATGAAGAG
Organism: Xiphias gladius; assembly: GCF_016859285.1. NCBI lineage: Eukaryota > Metazoa > Chordata > Actinopteri > Istiophoriformes > Xiphiidae > Xiphias > Xiphias gladius. Next base: position 1,608,042 of record NC_053421.1, read on the forward strand.
GAGATTTTGAAGTTGATATTGTGACGGAGAGAATTATTGGCCAGGATGACTAAAAGCTCAGTCTTAGAGAAGTATAGTTAAATGTGGCATTCCTTCATCCATGTGGAAATGTCAGTGAGACAAGCCACTATCAAGCCAAGCTCTTGGGGGTCATCTGGAGGGAATTACAGATATAGTTGAGTATTTTCTGCATAGCAGTGATATGAGAAGCCATGTGAGCAGCTAATTGGAACCAAGGAGGTGGTTTTTATGGTAAAGAGAAGGGGTCCCAGCACTGAGCCTTTGAGCACCCCTGTGGGGAGGGGATGGGATGAGGACACATTGAAGGAACACCTAGTGAGAAAGGATTTAAACCAAGAAAGTGCTTTGCCCGAGATGCTCATATCAGAGAGTACAGAAAGCAGGATGCGAAGGTTCACGGTGTAAAAGAGTGGTGATAAGTCCAGCAAGATAGGGACCGTCGACTGAGCTGCAGCTCTGCCTCCCCTTAGGGCTTCTGTCACGGACAACAGAACTGTTTCAGTGGAGTGGCTGCTCCTAAAGCCCAACTTATTTGGATCGAGGAGCGTGTTTCATGAGAGGAATTCTGATACCCCCTTTCAATAGCCTTAGATAAGAATGGAAGTAACAAATAGTTCATCAACTAGAGCAGGGTCGAGTGAAGGCTCTCAAGACTAAACGCAGTTGGAAATGTTCCTGAAGCCATTGAAGCATTTATTACATGTGTAATTGCTGTCACAATGGTCTGAGATATGGCTTGGAGGAGGTTGGTAGGAATGGGGTCCAGCATACATGTAGTAGGACTGATACATGTCACGCTTCTTTGTGCCTTGCCCAGCTAGAGGGCTGAATAAGGGAGGTGGTAAGCCATTTACGACACTGCACTGTGTTCTGTGAGAGGGCTGGCTGTCTCTGAGTGGTTCAGAGAATTGACTACTGATGGTTTTTTTCTGGTGGATTTGGTGGAGGATTGAGTGATGTTTTGAAGGTTGAAAAAAATTTCCGAGTCTTTATTCCTGCTGATCTTATTATAAAAAGCAGTTTTGGCAGCACTGACACTGGATGAGTATGAATATTGGGGTGTTTGATCACTAGATTTTCGCTATTTCCTCTCAGCAGCTCTGAGATCGGTACACAGCTTTCAGATAGTGTCAGTCGGCCATAGATGAGGCAGGTTAGAGTGAGCAGGTTTGGTGGATAGAGGACATAGTCTATCCAGACATGAGCTTAGTGTAGAGCAGAGAGACTCGTCATTGGCCTCTAATAAGAAAAATGTGCAGGTGCGAGAAAGGTTGGGGAACTTGATGACACTCCCCTGCTGCTCTGAAACTTATAACAACCGGACGAAACTTGCAACAATAATGCACAATCAATGTGCTTTTAAGTGGTAGAATGAATGTATTGTTTTACCACGGAGGTATTGAGACTAAGCTTAGAGAGGAAGTTACCAGGGGGAATGTGCCTTAAGGGAGAGGCCTTTGTTGAGGAAGTTACAGGCTTAATGTACTATACAACACCATTTTGTGTTCAAGTAGCAGAGTTTGACCCAAATGGTCACGAGATGGCTCTTTTGTTTTTTTACATGAACTCATAGATCCTCCTAACCCTAAAGGGCCTCCTGATTGGGATTATGAGTATATGTTGGAATGCCGTAAATTCTGGGATGCCATTAGCCAAAAGGTTTGTCACACAAGTCAGATGATTTACAATCATCCCAAAACAACATCACCTTCTACTACTATCGTCACTGTTCATAAGGTGGATGACTAATTGGGTTGTCCAGGAAGATGATAGAAAAAAAGGTGAGGCAGTGCAAACTGACTTAAGCAGAACTGGAAAATGTCTGTAATACTACAATGTCTCTGACTTGCGGAGAAGTTAAACCTGCAAACTGGGATCCAACTGCTCCATGGGCTACTGTGAATACCTCTCCTTACCAAACTCAGCTGACAGCTTTGCATGAAGCACTGGAGACAAAATTCAAACCAGTTATAGATATGACAACTGTGAATGCATGTGTGCAAAAACCAGGGGAGATGTTTGACTATTATTTCTCTAAAGAGCTCCAAGTTTTCAACACACACAGTGGCAATGACACTGTGTGGGAGAGGCAGTTTGTTCAGACCTTGTTGGATGACCTGGGTCCAGAGATTAGAACTATATTTGTCAGCCATTGTGTGGCATGGCCAAAGCAACAGCTGAGAAGCTTAAGATGGTTCAGCTGGCCTATTACGTTCCACCAGGCAGAGGCAGAGGTACAGCCAGAGGCTGTGGACGACGGAGAGGCAGGAGTTTCTCCCTTGGCAGCAGAGAAGGAAGCGATGCCTGTTGGACGTGTGGTCGAATTGGTCACTGGGCCAAAGATTGCAGTACCACACTGCCAGAGGAATGGGTCGGCGAATGAGGATTGTCACGCCCACCACCTGGCAATGTGTCAGTTAATACACCATTTGGAGACAAGAATTAACAACCACAAAGAGCATGACTACCTGTACAAATCTCAACTCCTGCCTCCAGTTGTCAGGAGGAGGGTATCTCTGGAAATGCTGACCTGTTCTGCTTTTCTCTTCACTACAAGTCTGAAGAGCTCCCAATTTTTAAGATCACAGTCCATGGCACTACCTACGAAATGTTGGCTGATACAAGACCTACTGAGTCATCATTGAGATCAACAACAAAGCCTTTCAGATATTGCAAGGAAGAGACTTGTTATGTGCTCTGGGCTTGACTGTCGTGTGCACCAAAAAGGATTTAGTATTGAAAATATCAGACTCTGTTGACGAACTTTCGGCTGTTATGGTATGCCACCCCCAACTGCTCCTAGGTATGATTATTGCTGGAATATTGATCCCTCTTCAGTTACACTAGCCTTGTATGATTTTGTTGAGGCCATAAGTGATGAAACATGAGTGAAACAGGACTCATGCACTTATAAATGCGTGGCTAATGTAGCATATGAAGTTGCAGATGAACAGTTTGAAAAAGAGATGGACAGATGAATATATGAAGAAATTTTATATGGTAATGGTATCGTGGTCACAGAGGATTTTGTTATTTTGCTTGTTGACCTAAATCAGATGCAGATGAAAGTATTTTGGAAGACTGGCATCCCTCATGTTGTTCTGGCAAGGTCATTAGCATTGACAGATTATGATGTAGGAAAGACATTACAAAACATGGACGTTTCCTGTTGTGACACTGGTTTAGTCACAGGTCAAATGTTGAACTACAAGGAGGGAGCCATCATCCATCCTTTCCATGCATTGAGTGCTCACAGAAGAGTCCTAATGGCAGACCCAGATTCATCTCTCACTATGGTCCATGATTTTGTGATGGACATTCTGGGGTACCCAAACAGCTGTATGATGTGGGTCTTATAAAGGATGCCACTCCATTAGTCATGGTTCCTAAGTCAGATTACAGGCCCAACAAACGACACTTGGGCCTCTGAGACCTGATGCAGAAGAAGGCATGACTCCTATCATTGAGCAAACCTTGATTTAAGGAATCATTGATCAAGCTCCAACATCTGCATGCAACACTTTACTTCTTCCAGTAATTGAAGCTGATGGCAAATCCTGGCGACCTGTTCATCATCTGCATGCTGTAAATGAGGCTGTGTTTGCTTCAGCACTGGTTGTACTTAACTCAGCCACAATTATGCCTTCTGTGCTTGGCAAGTGGTTCACCGTGATTGATTTGGCTAATGATTTCTTTAGTCTTCCAGTTGATCTGAAATTGCAATACTGGTTTACGTTTACTTTTAAAAGTACAAAATACAAGTTTACCCACTGTCCACAGGGAATCACCAACTGTTTTTTCAGCCGCTTTGCAGGAACATTTGGCAGATTTTGTATCCCTCAAAGGCAATAATTTGATTTACTATGTGGATGGTTTTTTTGTGTGTTTGAAATCTGAAGAAAATTGTGTCGCCAATACGAATGCCCTGCTGAAATATTTGGCTTTGCAGGGGCACAAAGTGTCACTAGAACAACTCCAGTTGGTGAAACAAATGCACTACTTAGGAAATAAAAACTCTCAAAAATCTCCTTTAGCTTCTCTTTTGAGAAGCTGAAAGACACTTTGGCTGCTGCACCTGCATTAGGAATTCCAGAAATGTCTAGGGATTTCATTCTTGCTGTAGATGTTAAAGAAGGGTTTTATAATGCATTCTTGCATCAGAAACATGGTGACAAGTTGAAACCAGTTGCATACTTTTCACAAAGGCTCTCCCCAGTGGTGAGGGGTCTCCCAGAGCACTAGCTGTGGCTGCGGCATCTGTTACTGCTTCTGCTAGATGCTGGGTGTGAAATGTAGGTGAAAGCAATTCTTCCATCACCCCTGAGGAAGGGAGAAATGGCTCTTCCCTGGTGACTTGGTCCTGAAGGATCTGAGGAGGCGACATTGGCATTCCCAGCGTTGGACAGGTCAATACGAGATTCTGCTCGCTACACCAAAAGCAGTAAAGGTGAAGGAGAGAACAACTTGGAACAACTTGAACAACTTTCACGTATGCGTCACGTATGCTTGTATGCCTTTAATAATCATTACGTACATTTTGGGTTTTCCCCATGTTGTTTTTCTTTTCTTCCACTATAAAGGAGTTGTACTTAGTCACTACGAATCTTTGACTCATTTTTCTAGCAATATTGAATTTCTTTAGCCATATGTATGACGGTAGCTGTGTTCTTGTGAATAATGATGGAAAAGGAGGGAAATTAGCATGAATCATTAGTTTTATAATTTTTTCACTCTGTTACTACAATGTGCCTTTGATTACTTTGCATATACAATATGCCTGCTGGGATCCTTGTAGCTGAAGTATGTGAAGATTTCATGTTACATGTATCCAGATGTTCTGTGTTTTCAATATCAAGAAGGTCTCTTCCTGGAATTCCTGTGCATGCATTAAGTGTATATTAGCGCGTGAACAGCTCATAGCTTCTTGCCCGTTGGTTGTATGGTTGTTGAGATCTGATCCTTGCTGGGCAGACAGCCAATCATATTTTGCTTTTTGGCGTTCGAACACTTTAAAAGTATGTTTTATTTTTCCTTCGAGGAGACCTTTCCTTCTGACTTTTGGTGACTATTGGATTGTCTCCTATATTCTATCAATCCGTCAGTGTTTTGTGTGTTAATTTTATGTGAGCTGAGTGTTTTGCAGCTCTTGTTTTCGTTATTTTAAACTCAGTTTGAGGTGTTTCTGTTGGAGTTCTGTCCTTTCACTTGATTCCAGTTTCAGTTTTCTTGTCGCACCCATTTCATCAAAGAGTGGAATTGTTTGTGCAAACACTGTTCCATTGTGATGAACATATACAAGTGTATGTACTCTTTGTTTCTCCACTGCTGTTGTTGTGTGGTGTGCCCTCAAACATGAACATTCACGTCGAACACACCTGGACTTGAGCTGACCTGGCATTTAATATACCTCATAAATCATGACACACTGCTCTCCCCTACATGAATGTACATAAGCCGCTTTTTATAAGAAAAAGTATCAGTATCAGTATCAGCGGCTGTGGTCCTGTATTACTTGATATCAGATCGAAAAGAAATTTTGTGATATTGCCCAACATTTAAGTTAAAAAGAAACAATGGACATTGCTCAGCAGGCAGTAATATAACAGCAAGGATCGAGGGTTGAGCATTGGTATATATATCAGTGGTAAATATATCAGTGAGATGTGATAAAGGATCAAGTTCAACATAAATTAAATCAACATACATTTTTAAAAGGTTTACTTCTCTAATAATTTTCATACTAATAACAATATACAGTAAGTAGGGTAGTAGTGTTAAATGTCTTAAGGGACCAGTATACTCCATCCAAAGTGCTTGTCGGATAGCATCAGAAACCCACTCCCCAACACCTTTCCAATTAGGATTAGCGGGGTCTGTGTCAGACCACTTCTGTAACTTTGCAGAACTGAGAGTCCGACATTCACACCCATTTCACGTCACGATTAGACAACTTTGCAGGGGTGAGAAAGTATGCTATTAGTGGCCGTATTGTGGCACTTTTCATTTGTACAATCAAGTGCAAAACTATGAACATCTCACTGTCAGAGAGACTGTCAACGTACAACCTTATCCCAATATTGAAACAATATCACATATCCCCCCTCTCTATGACAGCTGTTTTTTTTAACACTTGACGTGGTCAGTAAAGATTTTGTACAAACGACTTCTGATTGAGTATAACCTAGCCCTTAGTTTGATGTGACAGTAATGGGAGATTACACAGTTTTATATGGTATCTATGATTTTAATGATTGAAATTATGACATTAACAAGAATAATTGGGCATGGGATGTTATCACTGCAGCACGTAAAAATTTCTCTAACTAACAAGTGCAAATGCTCAAAACATAGCTGACTGACAGTAACAATGCACTCTTCAACAAGGCGGCCTTCAAAGTCTGATCTTTGGAACATAGTCCAAAACTTTGGCTTGTACTGGAGGATTGGTTGCTACCAAGTGAATGCCAGTGTGGAAACTGAGTGCCCAGTCACTTGCTTCATAATTTCACCTCTACTTCATAAAATCAAACATTTGAAAATCATCTCATTAAACACACAAAATACGATAATAACCTTTTTTTTTATGTCTTACTAAGACTAAACTGCCGTACATACTGTAAAATCCAGATTAGTTTCCTCACATGCTTTGCACGTCACTGCATTGTTGTTGGTTAACTAAGTTAATACTAGCTGGGTAGGTAGTTATCAAATCAGGTAACATCATAATAACTGCAGAGGGAATGCTGAACATGTGTGTTGCGTCCTGCCCAGCTCCTGCGGTTATAACTTGCTTTGTCAGTGTTAGTGTTTTCTGTGTTTCCTGTTTTATCTTGAAATCACCTGTCATTTTGTGTGTATGGTTGTTTTACTTTCTGCCCTTATGTCATTCCCAGCTTTGTGATTGCCTACCTTCACCTGTTCCCTATTACCCTTGCTCTCCTAATGTATTTAGCCTCTGTGTTCCCCTCACTCTTTGTCAGTTTGTCTGCTTTAGTTCCCAGTAATTTTCCCTTGTGTGTTTTGTGTAAAGACTCCTGTTGTCCGTTTCTGTTTGCTGCCTGGTTATCCACCCATCAGCCTATAAGCCGTGTTTTTCTTCATTAAAATATCTTCACTGCATCAGCCTTTCTTTGTGTGTCTGCATTTGAGTCCTTTCCCCTGTCTTTCTGACATCAGTTGTGACAATGTGGCTATAAAATTATTTCTGTGCCTGCATAAACTTCTGGAAGGCACCTTGTGTACTAATGGAAGATTCACAACTTTGATGTATGTTAGTAGATTTACCATTAACATATTAGCCAGTGAATATGATTTTTAAAAAAACTCATTGTGTGATGATTTATTAGACCAAGTGTTTAAATCAAATCATTCATGTCAAGAAACCAGTATTTCAGAGCAGTCTCTTCTATCCCATTATATTTTATCTTTTTCAGTTCCACACTTTAACGACTATTTGGATTAATCCAATTTATCATGACGAATCGATCACAAAGGCCACAGGAACCAGACCACAGGAACCAGACCACAAGCTCATATGTAATTGTCATCATTGGGCTTTTCTCTGAGCATGTTCAACATGGCTGCTGTGATTCCACAAACATGTTGTTTGAGTGTTTAGCCGGTTTTATCACTGTTTATCTGAAAACCGAAAACACAAAGAGCAGCCATTTGTGTCTTTGTCTTTATATAGTAACATTCATCTTTTTACTGTTGCTGTCATGCGTGAGCACATACTTGAAATGTATTTCAGGGTCAGTCCTTCCAATAAAAGACAAACATTTCACCTCCTCCTTGTTGAGCCTGCTCTGGCACACTCCACTTAACCTGCAGAAGCTGCACGCTGTTGCTGATTTTACAATCTTCAGTAGTACTTTTGTCCTGCTTTGTTCTGTCTGCACACTGAGATGGAATGTGTATCTAACACCCTTCTACAGTGTCTGTGGGGCTGGATATGAAAAACCCATGGCAGTTCTCTCCCCCTTGCCTCCAGAAGTCAATCCCTGTAACAGGGCCAAGCTCTAATAGCCTCCTATTGATCTGCTGAGAGCAGATGAGTGTGCCTCTGAACACTTGTTCCTACCTGCTCCCTTAACACCTCCCCGAGCTCTGATAGCAGGGAACCAAACACCAAAGATACAGAAAGAGCAGTGTGAAGGACACACTCACTCATTCACACAAACACACAGTAACAGTGGAGGACAACCTGGGGAGGATAGAGGAACCGAGGATAAGTTGACCATTTGAGTGCAGGTTTTAAAAGTGAAAGGTACACTGCTCCAGACTGCTACCTAGTAGTTTCTGCTACAGATGCAAGGATAAATTGACCAACAGTTAGCATGGTCAGCTTGTTTGTGATGTTCTCAGACTAAAGTCTGAAATCAGTTAAGTGTGATCATGGTCAAACAAGCTGATGAAGTCCACCTACCATCCAAAAGATTGGACTATGGAAGCCCTGAGAGGCAGGTGAGAAAAAGAAATTTGGTGATCTATTTTTTTGTTTTCTCTCCTGCATTTATGACTTAAGAATATGTGAAGAAAAGGTGTCATCAGCAACTTTGAAAAATGTCACCTCCAGCTGCTGCTTTGTGGACCTGAGCCTTTTTTGTTGTAGAACGGCCTCTAAATTTACAGCCTCGCAAATATCCTTGTTTGACATTTGTGCAGTCATAAAGCCCATTGCCATGAAGTTGCTGAGACATCTCTCTGTCTTTCTGAGACTGAGAAGACTAACTGTAACATGCACATTCATACTGGGGGACTTCATCAGCTTGCTCACATGTTGGATCTGGCTCAAGATGTCATACCACACCACTGTACAGATGATGAAGCGGTATGATCCCACCTCTGACAGGGACTGGTCCTCAATCTTTAATCCTCTAATCTTTTGAGAATCAGGGATGCCAAATGTTGGCCCATGGAGCCCTCTGCCTCCAAAAAGTCATACATTGTTCTTTTATGTTGGGCTCCGTTTTTAGTGACACAATTCTATTCACAACTGGCATCTGTTCAATATGGCTGACATTTAGAGTGCAATCTAGAATGATTAAAAAAAATATTGCCAGCTCACTTTACTGATGTCACTCACCATTATTGAAATGACCTTGCTGCTCAACAAATCAATGAGTTCATTCTGTACTTGGTGGCCAAAGTCGCTGGTGTGACTCGACTTTTTTGACACGGTTAAGGTGCTCTTTCATGACTGCATCAAATTTTGCCATCAGTTCAACCTCTTTGAGGAAATTTCCATTTTGATGGAGAGTACAGTGTTTCTGTGTGTTCTCTCAGTGCCAGATTTCTAATTGCCAAAGACTGCACAATAGCAGTCAGACGTGTCAACACCTCTTTCCATCTTATCCCCTCAGTCTCCATAAGTTCCATCTCATAGTTATCAATTTTTTCTCCTTTTTTGATCCTTTTTCCCAGTTCATTCCATGTTTATATGCAGTTTTGGTGTTCTGGACTGCTGTTGAGAGAAGTCAGCAAAGAACTTGCATGTTTCTTGTTTGTCAGCCCTGGGTTTGCTGAATTAATTTTCTTCATAGAAAAGAGTTCGGAGCAGAATCAGAAGATGCAGTTGTTTCTTTCAGAATACACCGACCAACTTTTAGGGATTTTTTCACCACTCAACAAGGTCTTCCTGAAATACTGGTACAGTAGCAACTTCTTCCATCTCTCTCATTCCTTTGGAATACAAAGTTAGGTGGTAACTCACTTGGTCCCCTGCAAACTAGTTGTGTCAGAATTCTGTCAGTAAGAACTGAAGACCAGTCAGCAGGGTCTGTAGACAGTGGTTCTTCCTCAGCAGCAGGATTTGGTGGGAATACTGCTAGACATTTCTAATGGAGAGCACATAGGCATTATTTTACAGACATTATTCATAGCATATATAGTGCTGGAACATCACACATACAAACCCTGTAATAATAAAATTATTACTGTTACCTACAATATGGAAACTTTGCAAAAGGGACATTATTTATTTTGTTCAACAGTATGTTATGATGGGATGCACACATAAAGACATGTACATGTACCCACACAAACACACACACACACACACACACACACACACACACACACACACAAGCACACAAACACGCCTGAAGAATCTTGCTGGGGAGAAGTGGAAACAAATGGGTCTTCATCCTCAGGCTCAGACAACATTTCTGAAGACTGACTGGCTGAGGACGTAGATGGCTCCTCATCCTGGCCAGTGCCAGAAGGATCTCCAAAATATCTCAGAAATGCCCCTGAGTTTGTATTAACTTAATACAGTTTCTGAGTCTGACACCCTAAACATTTATTGAACAATTAGATATACATGTCACAAAAGATACGAAATACAGCATAATAGAGACGTCTTGTATGTTCCCCCTACTGAGCTCAGAACCTAGTCAATACAATTACAGAAAACCTTAGTGATGTCACCTCAATGAACGTTAACCAAATCATTAATGTGCTAGTTAGGTTGGAATCATTTTGCAGCAGGCTACCCACATTATCACGATGAAACTGCATAAAATTATATCTAATATTATGTAAGCTAGTTGGACAGAAAACCTAAAATTGTGACCCTATGTTTAATAGCATGGCAAGCAACATAGTTACATAGGCTAATAATTACTATACATACCCATCTTCCGAAGAGAGAATATTTGATTTCTAATTAGACCATGATCTTGTAAAATGCTGTCTAATTGTGTAGTAGGATCTCCTATTTGGTTTTATTATTGGGTATAATGGTTTCTAAGTATAGTATATCTTGGATCTAATGCAGAATTACAGGCGGTTACTAATCACAGCATAATTTAAGTGTATGGTGTCTAATTTGGGTATGACTGTGTTTGTTTACTGTCTAGTAAAGAACACATTATTTTTAGTTTTTGTCTAATTTGATACAAAGTACGGCTTGTTAAAAATAAGTGCGACCCAGATTCTTGGTGCCACGATTACATTCAGAACCAATTCTAATTTCAAAAGCAATTCCCAATTTAATAAAAAGAAAGGGGGCATTATTTTCAGGCTCTTACTATACTGAAATACAATCTGGAGAATAACTGTCAGTTACGCAAAACGGTCTTGACGAAGGTCACTGTCTGATCATCAGAAAAAATCAGATAAAAGTATGTAGAAAGTACACAGCTTATTTATTTGAAAAAGTTAACTGATTTCATTTGAAAGGATGTTACTGATCAACATCACTGGTTAAATATTTTTGTAAAAACAGTAGTTGGTGTGTATGTTCTGGAGTAAAAGGAGGGGAAAGAGAATTGCTCCAAAGTGATGATTTTAAGGCTCTGTCGCAAACTGTGGAAAATAGCCGAACAGCTGCAATGTTAGAACTCGGATATATCAAACTGCTGTAGGGGTGCATGTCTTTTGACATGAAACGTGGATCAATGTTGATTGATTTTTTTCATCACCAGAGTTGGTTGAAGTTTTGTAAAGAGATGTTGTATGTAGAGCAACAAAGACAGCATAGGGAGGAGGTCAGGGTGGATGGATGGGTCAACAAATGGGTCTTCCCAGGTGCATAATGTCATTATTTTTATAGCAGCAGTCAGTGTGGTTTCATTGAAGCAAGCCAAATAAATGTTCAGTTTTAATTTGTCATTGTAATGGCCACCATGGCTGTAAGGCAAATAAAAAAGCAGCTCCTACAGAAAGTCAAAATTCATTTGGAGAAAAACCTCAGAAAAAAAGAACATACTGCCCACACTGTGTGACTGACTATTGACAGTTAAAGTGCAGAAGATGAAATAGCAACATATAATAGCACCAAAGACTGGAACAAGGCAATTTAAACAGGTATGATAATTGAGGAGAGACTGTGTGTGGAGACAAGGGGAATTAAGGTTTGAATGAGCTGAAAGAACCGCGTAAATTGATCTCCCACATCTTGTCTTTCCCTGAGGCTTGCTGATGTTGAGTGGCAGTGTAAGTCAATATTGGCTCTGTCTCCACAAGTTTGCAGGACCAAACTCAAAAAAAAGGGTATTCCACTGTGGGAGTGAAATGTGGCAGCAGGGTGAGAGGTCTCCTAAAAGCACCACACAAGTGAGAAGAAACAATGGAGGTGGGGCTTTACTGCACAACAAAACACATAAACACCTTCTCTATCTCACACACACACACACACACACACAACACTGAACCGAGGGCACCGGGGTAGTTTGAGTAACACAGCCATGCGCGAGTGCACTGAAACAGACAAAACCCATATACAGCATATACACAGCGAGTAAAACTCACATGCCCTCACAAACAGCCAACTGATGGCAGATCTCATCAAGGTTGCGTCTGTTTGCTTCTTGGAGCGTATGGCTATCACCTGAACAGCATGGAGTAAATCACATGGCTCACAAGCATGGCAGAAAAGTTATAATTTTGCAAGTCACAAGTAAGTCTCTTGCCGTGGCTATTCCAAGTCAAGTCAAACAAGTCCCAAAACAAGTCAAAATCCAAAATTTGGCTTGACCAAACTTCACGTCATTTTAGATTTATTTCTTTCAGGTAAACCTTATGACATTTCAACATTAATGAAAATAACAGTTAGTAGCCGAAGGTATCTGATATCTGTCTGTTCCCTCTTGTTCACGCAATGTGATTATATTGCTTTTTAAATGAAAAAAGTACAAGTCCAGTATATCAATTTTCAGAAAAAATGTAGAGCTAATCTTCTGCAAAATTTTTAATAACATCAGCATTTATCCACGTTCCCTAATTTTGTCTTTCCAGTATACTTACACATTATCATGTACATGAAGTATTGTCATATCAATAGGTGCGATGGGTAAAACTGTGAAAATCAGACCCACTTTGTGATAAACTGGAATTTTCCTTGAACTTAATTTATGGCTTTAGATCTGAAATTAAACCTTAATTTAACCTATTTAACTACTAACAACGTAAGCAGTGAATTGACACAATATGTGTAGAGTCTGTGAATGCAGTTCATAGTAAAGTCCACGCAGTAGGAGTTTAATATTAAAATGTATAGTCACTCAAACATTATTTTTAGATTTTGGGAAGTGTCCACAGATTATGCTGTGTAGGCCTTCATCTCTGATGAGTCACACTATGAATTTTGTTTGTACAGTCCAGTTTATCCTTCATCATTATCTTTATCATTATCCTCATTTGTTGTTTCACTTGCTGTCAATGTGAGTTCACATCCCCACTGACACTAAATTTCAGTGTGGGTTTCATCTGTTTATATACCGATAACTGCATGAGATTATCTGTCAGACTGGGAGCCAGAGGTAGATCACAGACTCGGATGATGAGCCAACACTGGCTGTTGGCTTTAACATGATTTACAGTGGAAGTCAGTACAGACTAATCAAAAGCTGAAGGTCAATTTTTCGATTTTTGCCATTTTTCTGATCTTTATTTCATATCACACTGGCAATACAGGGGCATGGGTGTGGCTTGATAAGTGTGATTGCGCACAATGAAGTCATGGGTTGTTCAAACAACTACACAAATCCTATTTCCTGCAGTTTCCCTGCATACACATTTATATCAATTCAACAAATAATATGTTTAGTGTAAAATTGTTTATCACGCTTTTCATAATAACTGTGGTCTAACAATTTGAAATTCTATGTCAAATGCTTCATTATTAGTCTAATGGCTCTACTTAAATTCACTTTTTGTTTCACTGGTAGAAAATGTATTTGCATCTTTACCAAGAGAAGCATTGTCCTTTACTCCTTTATCTTTGATTGATGTTAAGTTCCTGTGTCTTTTTTGGAGAATGTTAAATATAAATACAAAACATAGATTAAACTTCCTCACAGGATGCATACAACTCTAACAACTTCCATCTAGAGGAGGGTTATAGTGCAGCCTTTATGCAGCCTGAGAGGCAAAACTGGGCGCAAAAAGTGCCACAAAAGTAGGATTTTTGCAGTTCCGTGCTGGAAATTGTGCCCTTGCGTCAGTAACTTCAACAGCAACAAATACCAAGTCTACCTCACACTGTCAAAGCTAATTACTATGTATGTGTTGTTTGTGTGTTGGTGCAGGTAAACGACCGTCTGGACAGGTATTGCTGTGGTTTCACACCAGATCCAACAGAAATCTGTGTGGAGAACCTGCTGCATGCCAAGTGTGACAACGCCAAGGACCTGCTGCTAGTTCACATCCTGGTACATATCACAAACAGGACTACTGTCATTTCAACTCCACAGACATTAAGCATTGAGATTTTTTCTCTTTTTCTCTCATGCCATTATCAAAGTGCTACAAGGCAATCGGGGTGTTTTCTCTTGATTGGTAGTAATGGCACTAAGAATACTGAAAAATCAAAGGACACATTTACTTGCTTTTATTGAAAGAAACAGATCAGAAGAAGAAAGAAAATGCTTTTTATCCTGCCAAGCCAAATTGTTGTTTAATTTCAAAGCTTTAAATAACTGTTTTCTGTTATTGTCAAATCATTATTATACTATATCAGTTAGAATGAAGAAAATGAAGTCCCCCTTGGCTGCTCTGCTTGTTTTTTATTGCAAAACATTTTGTTGCTGCCATACTTCCATAGAAACACAGGGGAATAGATCTATATTTAAATGATAAAACGAGAAGCATATATTATACTCCCAGCAGTGTTAATGTAGGTGTTGTTCAAAGCTTGCGAATAAGCTCTCAGGCTGGCAGATGTTTCTGACAAGGAGCTGATTATTTTACTTTACATATGACATGTATTATTAGCTACACTAGATAGAGCTGTTTGTGTGAAACAGCAGGAGCTTTTTTCATTCTGCTTTTGATTTAAAAATCTTCCAGAATCACTTACCTTCTGCTGAAACCTTAGTGAAAATATTGCTAATGGTTGTTCGTGTCATAGGGTGTGAGGTTGATATTCTTATAATCTTATTCCAAGATGATTTTGTCTTACGTTTAATGGTCAAACCATGGGATAGCAGAATGAAGGACAATCACAAGTGTAAATAACAAAATGAATGATGTCAGGGTCCTTGTATTGTTCATACTAGCTCGCTGTCAAACTGTCATGGCTTACTTGGACACTTTAATACCAAAAACCAACATTAATGTTATTAGCAACACCTGTGGTCTTCCTGCTATTACAAGTCAAAATGTGTCCTGCTTTTTGGTGCATAACTGGCCTTTTTCATCCAACATCATTTTTGCTACCTCTAATTAAGGACCATGGTAGTTATCATAGAGAATACAAATTTTTGCATACACATTAATAAATCATATCTCAAATTAATAATTATTGCACACAAATTAATAGTTTAATTCTCAAATTAATAAGTTATGCGCACTAATGGCTAATTTGTGTTTTCAAATTAATAATTTGTGTACATAAATTAACAGAACAAATCATTAAACCTACTGTTGACATTTTAATATGTTTAAGAATGTAAAAAATAAAATTTTTAAGTAGTATTAATCTTTTTGTCAATTAAGTTGATAGCTAACGTCTTAGCAAGCAGTTTATTTACACACAGACACAGAGCAACATTAGCATTCAATTTGAGTCAGGATGTTGGCCATTTGAAGAATGCAAGTCCAATGTACGCTCTCCTTTTAGCTTGATTTTTGGTCTGATTAACTCATAAGACAAAAATCTTGCTCTTTAGATGCTAAATACTCCATTATGTCCAACAGCTAGTTTTTAACTTTGTCTGCCTGCTGTTTGGTGCTGAAAAACAGCTGCCTCCTGCTGTTAGAAATAAGGTGATGAGAGTAGTGAGACTGTACCGAAGCAGTAAGGCTGGGGGCCATAAAAATAAAACAATGAACACATTCAGAAGAGCTGAGGGGAACTGCAGAGTTGGGTTGTATTTCTCTGTGGGTTCATCAATACAGATAGTATCCACACATCTCAGCCCAAAAAAAAACAAATCTCCAAGTCTAAATCCAGTTCGGTCTTTTAGATTCGATTGTTAAGGCCTAACAATTTTTTCAACTCAGTTTCAAGTTAGTGTAGCAGTAGGAACTGAATTTCCAGGTTGTTGTCTCCTCACTCCACATAGCATGTTAGCAGCAAGCTAGGAGCTAATGAGGGGACTACAACTGAATTCATTCTATCATATTAAAATCATTAGGTTATCACATTCACCACATTTGTCCTGGTCCACTCCACTCTTTTTTTTTCAAACAGCTGTGATACTACATTGGGCATTGTTCCGGCAATGCTGGCCATTTTGGATGCTATCAGTTACTGTGACTGCACATGTAGCACTGTGGAGCTAACGCAGCACAAAATAAATGATAAAAGATGTGAGAAATTTTTATCTAAATGAGCACTTGGACTGAATGGAGAAGTGTTATTTTTGATTCCCCTTAAAAATACTGTATGTTACAATGTGTTGTGTTGTTTAACAAAATGCACAAATTATTAATTCAAGAGCACAAATTACTCATTTGTGCACACATTACTTTGAAAGCATGATATATTAATTCCTGCATACACTTTTTTTCTTTGACTAAAGAAAGGTATGATATTCAAATTTATTACTTTATGGTTATTTTATTTCAGACATGTCAGAATGGAAAAAGAAAAGAGAGATAAAAAAAGATGAAAAATGTATAGATTAAATGAAAAGAAATAAAACAATACATGTATATATAAAAAGATATATATATAAAAGAAGATGAAAAACAAGAACCAAAGGATGATAACGTAAGCTCATCTGAAACAGCAAAAACTCTCAAACTATATTTCTGAGCAGTGCTCATGTGTCACCTGTGTATCCTCCTGGCAGTCTAATTATGTGTGTGTGTGTGTGTGTGTGTGTGTGTGTGTGTGTGTGTGTGTGTGTGTGTGTGTGTGTGTGTGTGTGTGTGTGCTTGTTTGTGTTCAGGTGAGGAAGGCAGATCCCTCCAGACTGGTGTTCATAGACAACGCCGGCAAACCACAGCAGTCCACCGACAACCTCAACTTCAGGCTGGTTGAGGGCATTGATGAGTGAGTACAAAGCCCTATTTTAGAGCAGGAGAATGCAAATTTAAGATATTATTTGCTTCAATCCAGCTAGCCAAATGAAACTTCTGGCCCAACATGCAGTATGCCTGGGTCCTCAGCCCAAGTCTCGCCCATATATACACATATGGGCTGATGTCATTCGGACTTGTGCCGCGGAACCGGGCATATATTGAGCCAGAAGAAAAACAAAACATGTGGCCCAAGTATTCACCATAATAATTTTGCTATCTGGGCAGGCTCAATAAATTACACCATGCAGTGTTAGAAACACATTTTGGCTCAGAACAGGCAGAAACAATGATTGAGGGAAATCTTTCAGGAGAAAATAAAACACATCTAACAACGTATTTCCCTGGTGAACAGCTTTCAAATCAGCCGCACAGAAATGTCCACTGGAAGCTTGTTAGGGTTTTGTTAAAATGTCTGTCTGATTAGATTAGTGTGCATTCAATTAGCCTGTTATTCAATGAGCTGAATGAATCAGGTCTGATAGAGATTCCCCTTTGTCTGTCACTTAAGATTACTAAACTGCTCCATAAAATGCTCTTACATGTCTTAAGTCTGGACTTGAAACTGAATTGGAATAGCATGTTAAAGTATTTATCATCACTGAATAATTTGGAGCAAACTAAAAGGAAAATTGGTTATTTCCTAGAGAATAACTTTTATTTCTTGGAGTGCATTTATACGAACTTTGTTTAGGTTTAAACTTAGCATTTTGTTTAGATGTCATATGTTGTTTGCATGACCTGAAAATGAGCCATTTACAGTTATTTTACATGATGGATGAAACAATTTACTGTACAAGCAGCATGTCTGAGTCATTATAACAACAGCTTGAATATAAGCAAACTGCTTGGAGCTACCAGTTGCAAGAATTCTTTCAGGCCCCAAGGATTCTGCATGTGAAAGTCCCAGTCATTTTCTGCATAGTCAATGTAAGGTTACTGCAAATTGGAGAACTTCGAAGGGTTGAATGAACATGAAAGTCTCTTGGTTGAATGGTACAAAATATAAGCAAAAATACTATAAATAACTAGTTAAAAAATCAAAGGTATAAGCCTGTGCACATAAAGAGAGAAGTAAACTCCTAAGATGAATTTTGGTAGATTGCCATGAAATGTAGTATGGAAATCTGTGCTTCCTTGAAGATGATCCCTAATGATTTTGGTGACCTCCTGTCTTTTCCACAAACATGATTATTCAAAATCAAACATTTCCACTTGCCCAACAGTTATGACAAGGTATCTTAGACAGTGATTCCTGGATTAACATTTGCTGTGGATGTTCATGGTCGCCAGAGGATAATTCCTTATGGCTCCTGGGGAAATTTTTCTATTTGTACACTAATGAAAAATTCCAATATGAACATTACCATGAAGTTAGAGAATGCATTAATTGCCCCCCAGAGGATGAACCCTTTTTTGACACCACATGAGCTTTCCTCTAGCGCCATATTCAAACACGATATCGCATCATCTAGACTTAAATTATCCATTGACTTCTAGCACCACTCTCAGGGCAAACATTGCATCTTCAGTTGTAAAGAACTTTATTTTAATGTGTTATACACATAAACCACATGAATAATATTTTTAGCCCTACTTCTGATAAGTTGGTAAGAAAAACAAAATTGACAGTTGTTGCTAGTCATATTGTGGCATGCAATGAATTACAGCCTCTACGGTCAGCTAAAGAGCCTTTACACATGAGTAGTCTTTTTTTTTCCAGACTTAAAACCAGTTACTGGGAAAAAAAACACATCAAATCAAATGCTGTTTTCCTTGTCAGGTTTCCAGAGAAAGCAGTGTCAGTGCTCAAGTCTGGCTGTCTAGAGAGTCTTCTTCTACGCTCCCTTTACACAGACAGGGAATTCTGGGACAGCCAAGGCGGGGTCAGCGGTCTCAGGCCTCTCATCCACATGGTGGAGCAGAGAGGCAAGATTCTCCTCCAGCACATCAGGGACAGAAAGCTCCAGCTCAAGAGGGACCTGTGATTGAGCTGACCCGACCAAGCTGGAGTAGAAATTAAATACAGCCTTCAGGATGATAAACCCGGTTTAACAAAAATACAGTCTTAACCATTTCAGAATTAGAGCCATTGTTCTGTACAATCCCTTATTTTCAGAGGCTCAAAAATAATTGGACAAACTAACATAATTAAAATTTTTTTATTATTTTTATTACTTGGATGAAAATCCTTTGCAGACAATGACTGCCTGAAGTCTGGAACCCATAGACATCACCAAATGCTGAGTTTCCTCCCTTGAGATGCTTTGCCTGGCCTTTACTGCAGCCACCTTCAGTTGCTTCTTGATTGTGGGTCTTTCTTCTCTCAGTTTTGTCT
This sequence comes from Xiphias gladius, assembly GCF_016859285.1. NCBI lineage: Eukaryota > Metazoa > Chordata > Actinopteri > Istiophoriformes > Xiphiidae > Xiphias > Xiphias gladius. Next base: position 1,627,369 of record NC_053421.1, read on the forward strand.
TCAGTAAGTGAAAATCAAGCTCAATTTTTATCAATAAATTTGTTTCATAAGAATCAGTAGTCTGCAGTTATAAATGTTAATAAATTGTTAAAAAACAGATTTTGGTTGAGATGCTCTGCAGCACATTTCCAGGATGTCAGAGGTCAAATAGTCGATTAGAGGAGTGTAATGAAGAGCTAAACTTGCTCCTACTTGAGGAGCATAAACATTATAATGTAATGACTGATGAACTGATCTGTTAAGAATTAGTAGATAATTTATTATTTGTTATTATATATTGATACAGCTATTAGTTACAGCTTATAAACCCTTTATAATGGATGCTTTATTCGAAAGTAATACTGACATGCAAGTTACAAAGCAGATCTGTTTGTGTAGCAGAAAAAGACATTACTACAAACTACAGTAAAGTCACTGAAACATTAACATCTTGTCAACATAAATGTGTCTTTAAAAGTGTAGCCAAAACAGTTATCATTCTTTCTGCAAACAGAGAATATGATTCTTCTCTGGAAACATAATCAAACATAAACCTCAAGGTGTGACAGTACGTTTGACCTATTGGACTAGCATAAAGCTATACACAGGCTCTCATGTCCAAAGCATCTCAATAATGCTAGTCATTCGATCATCTGTACCAAATGAAATGCCCCTGCAGCTCTGTCTGTTGATATGGGATGCTTGTCACTCCATACATACAGTATTCATGTAATTCATTTAGCCTTCCATCTGCACTCAATAACATCTCACCAAATTTCCCCTCACAGAAAGGAAATGTGAAACACTACAGCAAGTGCTGATTTTTCCAAGCAATTTAGGGGAAAGAAACATCTTTTTTCTATTTTAATATTTTTGCAGCGAGCTAGCAGCAGATTGAGTGATTTATTTGGAACTCTGTTTTATGAGATAAGCTTTTAATGCTCTTAATCGAAGGATTAAAAATGGCCGCAAATAGCTTCTGGACCAGATCCTGGAAGCCTTTTGATAAAATTGGACATATATATAAATATATATATATTTTTTTTTTTTTTTTTAATATTTTTTTCAAAGTGGCTGTACTTGCACATTGTTGAATTGCACAACAGTATAAAGAAGCAAATGATGGAAGAAAAGGAATGAAAACTGGATGAAAATCAAATGTCATTTGGGAGGGAACAGAGCTGAGGCTTTTCTTTTTGAGAGACACATTTCTAAAGCTGAACTGTCTAAAAACATTTCTTTGGTATTTGGGTCTTGTGAAAAGCACAGATGATATCACTTGAAGATTTTTTATGCTTTACCAGCACTGAATTAACATTCCACTCATATTGGTAGTTCATGGATTAATAACATTTTCTATGGCTCTCTCTTTCATCACTGAATAAATGGCTCTAATGAGAAATGGTTCAAATGTGTGATCCTCTCTTTATCCCCACTTGATCTCTATTCATTAAATATTTAGCTTTTTTTCCTGTGTCAAACCATGGAAAGTGTGCTGTATACCACTGGTTTTAGATTGCATACATTTCTCAGCTTCTTTTTCAACACACTTTTGGTTCTGCTCATTAAGCTCCATCTAAAGAATTCATACATACATTATAAAGCCTGCATACTGCATTCCTAAAGGAGACTGTTTCGAAACGGCATAATTTTTTTGTGTTGAAATACAAAGGGCAACCAAAATGGGAGGCAATCTTTCTAATGTGGATGAGTAAATCCAGTATCAAGATGGGTAGGGGGGGGGGGCGTGAATTCTGATACCAACACAGTTAGCTCCTGCATCTTTTTCCTGGTGTGGTTTGTGTGGTTGCCATGGTCACACAGTAAACCAGAGTGGCGAGCTGAAAAAGTTCAACCATCAACTCAGACTACAGCAGCAAATGACTGCAAATTCATGACTGTAGCAGTGGTGACTCCTCACTGTCTGAAAGTGCCTCAAGTATCATTACTTTATTTTGTTGGCCTACTGGTATAGATGGATTAAAAAAGCACTAAATAACCCGGTCAATAAAACTCCCAAGTTTCCTAAAAATACGGAGGGTGTGATCTTAGTGTTCTAGTAGTTACATCCCTGGTTAGGCATGTTTAGAGAATGTAAATCTGCAGTTTCCTCTTTTCATGTCCTCTAGGATTTGAAATAATGTATTCAGTATCAATATTATAAGTGAATTGGCTGCACAATAAGCTCACTTTTTTTTATATATGGATTGTACAGTCACTTCTTCTCCTCTCTAAAGTCATGAGTGCAAGTGTGAGCTACTGCCATCATTTAAACTAATTAATCTCAGAGGTAAATTATGTCTGATGTATGGCAAAGCGTGTAATGCTGCACGAACACATTTGCCTTGTTCATGTTGCAGTTATGTTTTATTAAATGAATGTATGTGTCCTAAGCTTAAAAAACTAACGTGAGGGTTTTTGTGTGTGTGTGTATGTGTGTGTGTGTGTGTGTGTGTGTGTGTGTGTGTGTGTGTGTGTGTGTGTGTGTGTGTGTGTCAGAGAGGGAAAGAGAATGCAGAGCAGACAGAGAGAGACATAAGATGGCAAATATAAATGGCTAGTTGGCCATGACTCATCCATAACAGCTATCATCATGTAGCATGTATGGTGAGGGTCATTATCTGGTGCAGAGCAATAAGAATAGACTATGATAAGAGACAGAGGCAGGCCAGGTCTTCTGTTGCTACCTGGAGGCTATGATGTGTACATTTGAATCACAGACCTGCTCTCTGGGAAAAGGAGGCCATGAAGATACTGAGGATATTTTTCCTCCCTTGTTAGGATGATATCAAATTTTAAATCAGCTTCATTTTCAATGCTATTACTGTGGGTATATTTATCCAACGTGAATTCCAAGTTCATGAGTGCACACAGTCCTGTTTAGATCTCTCCTGGCATCTCTTCTGGTGATGTTGCTAAGGCTGCTATTCCTACATGTGCTACCTTCATTGTAGCACCATGTACCTGTGAGGGGATGTGAGACTAGGTGCTTCTCAGGTGCTACAGTGGCAGATATAAACTAAATAAAAACACGCCTGCTACCCAGTGAACACTCAAATTAAATCTCTAGTAATACACGTAGGAGGAAATGATGTGAAAGCAGAAAAAACTGAACTGGTAAAGAGAGACTTTTGTCTGCTTTTTGAGACTTTTAGAAACTCTGGTAAGAACTTAATTATCTCAGGTCCACTACCCTTTCTACTACATTTGGGGACATGAAGTTGAGCCGTCTCCGCCAGTTACATTTCTGGTTAAAGGGTTACTGCATGTACTTAAGATTCCTTAAACTGAAAATTTTTAATATATTTTATGACAAACCAGCATTGTTTAAATGGGATGGAGTTCACCTAAATACGAATGGTTCCAAGTTGATCTCAACAAACATACCGCAAACGTTAAAATCTCTCATATGGGAGCCAGCCACTCGTACGCACTCTGTTTGATATCATCTAAACCCAGGCTTGGCCTTTCATCTGGGTATAATCTGACCCCTTTAATCAATCACAATGTTCAACAATACTGTGCACTCCCACTTGAATTACTGTTAGAGACCATATTCATGTTTCAAATTGTACTGTTACTGTCTCTAATTCAATTACTATTCCCCTATGGCAATCTATCACTACTTCTGATCCTGCTCCTAACACTCCATTTCATCCACACAGCTTTAAGAACAGAACTGGAATAGGGATCATTCTTTTAAATGTTAGAAGCCTACTTCAGAAATTAGATCATGTAAAGGTATTAGTTTTAAAGACTGATCCTTATATCTTGTTCTTGAGTGAACGTGCCTCAAAAAGAGTGTAAGTGAATTAAATGTAGCTATAAAAGACTGCAACTGGAGTGGGCAGAAATGGGAGGAGGGGTGGGTTTTTTTTAATGTTAAATCTGGTTTCCCTCTAACAGTTCTAAATGCTGTCACCATGCCAAGATGGTTTGAATTACTTGCACTGAAGATTCCTTTGGTGCCTAACTCTGCGATTGTTGTAGGGATTTATAGACCCCCATTCGCTGAGTTGGGTTCTATTGATGCTATAGTTGATCTACTTTCTCAGTTTTCTGAGGCTGAATTAATTTTGGCGGGTAACTTTAATCTGAATTGGTTAAATAATTCCTCCGATTATTTTAAAGAGATTAATGGTGGTCTCCCAGCTGATGACAGAACCCACAAAGCCAAATCTGAAAGATAGCTCATGGTTTACCCTAATCAATCTTTTTTTTTTTTTTTTCAAACAGGGTTGACAAAATTATTGCCAGTGGTGTCTTTGAGCTAGAATTTAGGGATCATTGCCCCATTGCATGCATTAGAAATAAAATCTCTAAAGGCTACAGAAGATAAAATCTCATACAGTTATAAAAAGGAACCTAAGACATTTAATGACCAAGCCTTTTTAACTGTTGTTTCACAGAGTGACATACATTACACTTCTGAAATTCCAGATGCTGATTTCTTTTAGCCGTTAACAAACATGCACCATTTAAAAAGCTTAAAGGCTTTATTTAAGGAAAGGAACAGAGCCTGATCTTTTGCCAGATATTCTGGAGCTCCAGCATTCTAGTTAAAATTTAGACAGCTTAGAAATCATCTGTGAGAAAAGCAAAATCTTATTATTAGTTAGACTTTATTACCAACTCGTATTCAAATCCTGCAAATTTTCAGAAAGAAGTTAACTCAAAAAAAAAAAACACCACTAATAGGGGATTAGTGGTGTTTTTATATTAGATAAGGTGATTGTTCAATTTTATGATCCAAATGAGATTTGCCTTGCTTTTAACAAACATTTCACTGATGCTGGGCATTTATTTTAGAAGAGTGATCCTGGGCCCCTTCTAGGTGGTGATGATTGTGCATGTACCATGAACTTTGTTACCCAGTTTACCTTACAACCATTCTCTCCTAATGATGTATTTGAAGTGTTCACAAACCATTGATACCAGGAGTTCAACTGGAGAGGATACATAAGATCCTTTTTTTCTTAAAACTGTTTTCTCAAATCATCACTGAGCCATTAACTCACATTTTAATCTCTCTATCTCGATAGGTGTATTTCCAAGTGTTTGGAAATCAGCCCACGTGATGCCAAAACATAAAGAGGGTGATATAGGTGATAATTATAAATTATAAATAACTACCAACCTATATACAAATTAGCCTGCTTAGCAAAAATCCTGGAATCACTGGTAAACCACAAACTGAAGTCATTTCTTTCAAGTCACTCTGTGTTAAGTCTGCATCTGGATCTAGAGTTAATCCCAGAAATATCAGCTATTATATTGGTTACAAATAACATAATATCTGCTCTAATCAGTAAGAAACACTGTGCCGCCCTTTTTGTGATCCTATCAAAAGCATTTGATACAGTTGATCATCCTTTGCTTTTACAAAGATTTGCATAGTATTGGTCTGATAGAAAGGCTTATGAATGGTTTCAAAATTATCTGGGAGGCTTTAATGTGTAAAGTCAGGAATTACCTAGTCTGAGTTTCTACCAGTAACAAAGGGTGTGCCACACGGATCAATTCTGGGTCAAGTTTCACTATTTATATTACTGATATTGTTTCTTCATTGTATGGCTGTCGGGTCCGTCTTTATATAGATGACACAGATGTTGTGTATTGGTTTGCTGACTCTGTAAAAGTAGCCATTGAGAACCTGCAAACCTCCTTTAATGTTCTTCAGGAAGCCCTAATCAATATCAAAGTGGTACTTAATGTAAATAAAACAAAATTCATGCTGTTCACTACAGCCAAAAATATTGATTAAACTGGTTTGTATATATCCACTGCAAATGGATCTTACATTGAGAGAGTCACTGAATATGAATATCTTCTTGATGAGAAATTTACATTTAAAAATCATATAGAATACCTGGTTTGCAAACTGTGCCAAAAAAATTGGATACTTTTACAGAAACAGACCCTGCTTCCCTATGTTTAGTAGAAAAATGATTATTGAATCAGTTTTCCCATCTGTGTTGGACTATTTAGATGTAATCTACAGAAATGTTGCACCCACCACTCTTAAATCTGAAGACACAGTCTACCATTCTGCCCTCAGAGTTATTACTGGAGATAGCTATGGTACACACCATTGTATTCTCTATGTAACATTGCCTGGTCTTCTCTGGCTGACAGGCAAAACAAAAATTGGTTTCTTTTTATTTATAAGGCAAATATTGGTAAGCTTATATAGCAATTATATTACCTTATACCTTATATAGCAATGTTGCTGAATTGGAACTTTGGAACTGATCAAAATCGATCAAATGACTGGTTTATGCTCAAGGTCCCCCGAGTACAATCTGAATTACAAAAGTCAACCTTTTGTTTTAATGCCCCAATCTCTTGGAACAACCTTCAACACACTGTAAAAATCAATATCCCTAATATCTTATTGGCAATTTAAAACCATGATCAAAAACCTCCCCACCTCAACTTGTAACTGTTTTAACTAATTATATTACTTCTTGTCTGCATTCTTCATGTTTTACTATACCTACTTGTAACTGTTTTAATCTTATTTTATGTGAGTCTTATTTTGTTATGTTTTATTATATTTATTATGTATTTCACTGTTTTATTCTGTTTGCTGCCAAATGTAATCTCGGCATCATTGAAAATGAGGGCTACCCTCAATGTATCCCCGAGAATTAAATAAAGGCAGACTGAAATCATAGTCTGGACACAATCCACCCATTGACTTGCCTTGACTTGGACCATGGCAGAAGCGGAATATAATATTCATAATTATGTTTTAACGACTTTATAATCACCTGAAACTAAGAATCGTTGTTTCAGTAGCTCTGAATGAGCCCTTCATATAAACATAAGGAGTGGGTTCTCTTCCACGGAGCCCGCCTTTTGTGTTTTTAAATAACCTGAAGGCCACCGTTGGTTCTCCTACACACTTGGAAAGTTGTATTGGATGGCATTAGCCCATAATGAATTTTATGAATTCAGATAGCTGTGAGGGCTGGGTGAAAACACCATTTTTCTTTCAAGGGGCAAAATCTGAAGATGTGATAGAGATATTTGAAGAAAAACATACTTATTACAAAACAGTATAAACATGCAACACTTTTATGATGTAAATGATAGAAGTGAATCTATGTCAGAGCTGCAGAATGTTACTAGCAAGTCTAATCCAGAGAATTCAGATCTGCAGCCCACATCTTGATTTCAACCCCAGTCCCTCTTTCCCTTATTTCTGCTCCATTCATACATCACACTTTAAGCTATAGTGATGAATGCTGCAGGCCGCCTGCAATAATAAGAATATTTACACACTTTATATTCATGCCCATCAGCTAATAATATTTTCACCACAGGCGACAGCAAGCCATTAATAAGGCTGTGGCAGAGAGCTCAGCTGCTCTCCAGCTTCTAGCCATGGAGCAGGAAGAGTGGATCAGGGACAGGTCAATGCCTCAAGTCTCTGCTGTTCTCTTTTTTCTTTAACACACTGATTTTGTCCCTTTTGTTTTCTCTTATCTCTGCTCTTCTCAGCCCATCTAAACTCTACGTTTCGAGCACAAAATCCCGATTTTGAACATGGCAGTTCTTCAGGCAGATTCTGAGTATTTGAGAATGTTTTGATTAACACATCTTAATAGGATACATTCTTATCTTGCTGTTAAAGTCCTATCTGTGTCTCAATAAATGTCTTTGAGGCAAATGATAAAGCTGATAGGGCACATTGGAACTTTGACTGATGTTGATCAGATTTAGGATGCCAAACATCAGCATGTTAGCATTGTCACTGTAAGCATGTTAGCATGATGAGATTAGCATTCAGCTCAATGCAAAGCTGTGCTTAAATACAGCCTCATAGAGCTGCTAGCATGGCTGTAGACTCTTCAGGTCAATTCATGGTACCTGCATCAATGTGTGTCCGCAAGGGACCACAGGACATAAATTTCGTCATCTGCCCAAGTCCGCAAGGGGGTGCGTCAGGGTTGCTAGGTCTGTGGGTTGAATTTTTTGCCGACTGGTTGGGTAGACCAATTTTGCATACAAATTGAATGAATGAATGAATGAATATCTCTTAATGAAAAATTCCGCATGTAAAATGAAATCATTTATTCATACCCAAATCCTTCCAAACTGATTACAGATAACCCCATACACACACGCCAACATACCACCCACATACACACACACACGACACTATGATTCTCTTGGCACCCACCTATCTATCCCAAGAGGAAAGGAAAACTGCACCTGCCTCACAAATTTAATGAAGGCTATTTATTGCTTTTAGATCAATCCAGCAGATAACACATGATGATTAAATTGTTTATTGTGTTCTCCATCATAATGGTAGTCAAACACTATTTTAACTGATGTATTATTGATGTATTATCCCTACTTTAAATCCTATTTTGTTCATTTACAGAGAGCTGATATTTTATGATGGCTAATGTTGTATTCGCCACTTTACAGCGGGGGCAAAAACTGGATTTTAGAAAATGTGTGTGTGTGTGTGTGTGTGTGTATGTGTGTGTATGTGTGTGTGTGCTGTGAAGAGGGAAGATATCTTTATTTACTGACAAACACCCTAAAGTGCACATGCATTTCACTGCCACGATCACTGCTATACTGCCAACTTCTAACTCTCTGCTCAATTCGTCAGCCTCACACACCTGCTCTCTCTCTCTCTCATCCAGTCACTACGCACACAACCTATGCGCTGAGCAGCATTACTTGCATAACAAAGTGTTGTCTCAAACTTCTCAAGCACTGCTTGCTTTGCTTGTACTGACGACATGCCACTGTACCACAGTATCAACCACCAGCCAAGATGAACAGTAGTAAGACCTGACTCATGAACCAAAACAGATCCTCTGCCCTCATCAACAAGCAGACCAGTGGGCTATTGGTCAGAATATAACCACATGGAGAAAGAGAAGGAGCTGCACTTCATCACGAGGATCTCCAACACGCAGCCTGCAACCTCTGTTCTTGAAATCATAGTGGATCCCTCTGAAGAAAAGAGCCAATTTTTTTAGTTATAGTCTATACAAACCCACAGATAGCAACCTCTTCATTCAGTGCTCATTCTCCTGCCAAAAGCAATGTATCAGTAACAGCATTAGTGCTTGGGAACCACTGATGCAATGAGCAGAAAAAAAAAAAATTAGACAGCCAGAGGATACACAGCAGGGCACAAAATGTCATTTTTCTCAGCCCACACTCCTCTCACTACTCACTCATTATGCCGTAGTGCGGAAAGTATTAACTAATTGTGGTGGAGTTGCGGGCTGTGAGCCAGACAAATATATCGAGTTGATAGAAAACAAGTTGGAGACGTCGGGACGTGTTTCCTGTCCCAAAATTACTCAGCCTCCACCAAAGAGCTTTTGCTTGTATAACCTGTGTGCAACTTTGCCACATTTTCAGCTAAAGCCATCAAAAGAAAAGCAGTTTAAAGGTGGGGCTACATTTTTGGCCGGGAAAATTTTTTTGTGGTTATCGTTATGTATTCATATTTTAAAAAATACACAGTCATATAAATGCATCATCTTTATCCTTAATGTATCTTACGTTTACTTGGTAACAGCTTTAGCTCTTCCCTGATACACTGCAGTGTGGATTATGTGCTCCAACATTCGTGTGAGCACACTGTGAGTTCCTTTGATATGACACTGCTGCTGTGAAGATTCATGTGGAGGTGCCCAGTCAGTTCTTTACAGGTGACTGATATGACAGGAGCCAAAACATTAGCCCCCCTGTCTGCCACATATTAACCAGCTGCCAGCCTTCAGGACAGACAGCAGACACTCACCTACAGTCTGGATGCCAGCGCCATAGAGACTCTTTGTGGTAGTTTGCACTACATCATATTCATGCGTGTCTCTTCCTAAGTAATGTACCATTCAGTTTCACATATTTGGCATTGGCTGATCTAGGCCAAATTCTACCTCAAAACACTATGCACTTTATTTGGCTTTTGCTTTATTTGGCTTTTGCTTTAATTTCATTCCAGCCAGGTTGTTGTACATTCTTTCTCTAAACCTGCATTAAAAAATCTTATTGACCACTTGAGTGCAGTGCAACAAGCTGTAAAAACATTAACACATTTTGACATCGGTTGACACAAGCAATACTAGCAAACAGTTAAACATCCAATGGAGGTATCCATGCTGTGCCAGCTGTGCAAAATATTCCGCACAGTTTTGGAGAGGTGTGAGTATGTGTCTGTGACATGTAGTTGGTCTGAGTAATAGGAAACTGAAATCGTGTAGCATGCCTCTGCTTATGCAGTCTCGACGTGTCACTGAATTTTCCTTCATTTAGTTTTTTAACATTTATGTAATTTCTTGTTGTGTGCCCCTACAGTCTTCCCATTTTGCAAATTTGTCAAAATGTTTTTAACAACCTTTTTGCTGCATATAGGTATACAGGATGAAAAATAGTGTGTGTTAACATGTAGATGATTTTCTTTAAGTAATGTCCACAGCACAGGACCGTCAGTCAGCCCTGAAAAAGGATGTGATGTCACAGGTTCCATGTGTGTTATAAGTAAATACTGAGCAATAAACTAATTGACTGCAAACAGTGTATGACAACAATGCTGCATAGTTTCACAGTGTAATATTGTATAAAACTAGGTGATGATACACCACTAAAATAATGACTTCTGCATTGCTACATTGCATTGTTTCTGCTGCTGAGCTAGCCTAGTACAGAGTCAAATTCACAGGGCAAAGTTAAGGTAATGTGAACCCTGATTACGTGTTTGGTGGGAGGTAGCAACAAAACAGGAAGTGTTCATGAGTTTATCAGTCGCACAGGATTGACAGTTGAAGTGAATGGGACACAGAGCAAATTTTACCAGAAGTGGGGTTGGTGTGACTGTATGTTACCTCAAAATATTCACAAGAGGGTGTCCTACTGCCATTTTATTTCCCAAAAACAGCATAAAAATTTATAGATTTTGTTTGCATTGCTCTCAGAACTGTTGATAGAATTCTCCATATACAGTGCATGTATGAATGTGTTAACAGCTCAAAAACCTTTTCTGTGTGCTTAATTACTCTTTACAGAATACTTAATTGGAAATATTTTCAGTATCAAATAACCACCTGTAGGTTTGAACAGTGTTACTGAAAAGTTTGAAGCTTGCTCCCTTATGATAATTAAGATATTACCTGCAGTCTTTAAGTCAGCCTATTTGGCTGCAGATGCATTCCTATCTGACGGCCAGCTTCCTGCCTTTATGACAGATTAAGGTTCATCGCTTGGTCCATGGTGTTAGCAAAACCTACCAACACAATCACATTTCTTTGGTTTCTTGATGAGACAGCCCACACTGTCCTGAGTGGTATGAATAATGAAAATAAGCAGTCTCTTCCTGTGGAAAGCAGGCTGCTGAGTGACATGAAACCACCCTAGCTTGTCTGGTTTGGTCCCAGCTATTGTTGCTTGAAGAGTTGCCAGCTCAGCTGGCACAGCTGATGCTCCTGATTCCTGCACTGATCCCGTATCTCTAGCATGGCAGCCTTTCAGCCACTGACTTCACTGTTTTCTTTAAGTTGCTAAACATTGCGAAAGAAGGAGCTTATTATTCCAATTCTGCCTTCAGTACAGTGAAATATTCCAAACACTCTGGTCAGCTAGTATTGTATACATTAATTTGTTTTCATGGTAAATTCAGTTAGGTTAACCTCTCATGAGATTTAGCAGGTGTAAAAGTATGAATTCATTGAGTAAGGTGCCCATTTGAAAAGATATAAAACAACCTTTCCATATAAAACCAAGAACTGGCACTTGGCGGAAATTTCAAAGTCACATTCACAAGTAAAATCCCATTTTAGGTTGAAGGAGTCCTACCTTGAAGTGTGACATCTGCAACTATTCTAACATCTGCTGCCGTTTAGTTAGTCTTCTTGCCTTCATAACATGTGCTTGAGTGCTTGTATATTTGTGTCAGAAAAATGAGAATCTTGATTGCTTGTACTTCCATTAATATCTTTATGTCTACACTAATACATTTGAATACTAACACAGTAAATGACACTATTTTTTACTCATTTTATTCTTTTGAATAAGAATATTATTTCATATCACTCTCTTTGGCCAAACAGCAGATCCGTTGCTGCTTTTAGGTACTTGGAAACCCACAGAAGACAATGGATAATTCAGCCTGTCTTGAGAGAGGTAGTCCTTAGCTTCAGGTTTGAGGATACATTGCCTGTAAAAAGTGTTCACCCTTGTGCCACCTTGTCAGTGGTCAGGTTTTATTGTCTTACAACGCTGAATTAAAGTAAATTTAATGGGCTTGTTTTACATTTATAAACAGAAAAAGATAAAAATAAATTATATATGAAAAAATAAAAAATAAATGTTTGCATAAGTATTGGCAGTAAGTGAGGATAGTCTCAGCTTTCCTACAATTTTTCCCTGTTTTACCCTGTGCCCTCACAAGGCTCCAGGGCTGGGCTTTATTGCTCTGATATCACCACATGTCCTCACTGGTTTATTTTTGGGTTGGGAATTGTGATTTACCTGAAGAGAACTGTCTGCATCTGCTGGGCTGAGCTCCATTCAGCCTTCCAGCTTCATAACCTTCATTTTATACCTTCGACTTGTCACCATAAGACATGACATGACATGACATGACGGTGTTGCCGTCAAAGCCTCAAAATTAAGTCTTTATGGGAGAAAATCTTCTGCTTTTCTGCTTTCTATATTTCAGGAGCAGCTGTGGTTAGAGTTCAAGATGTTTTGAGGATGTACTGTCTAAATGTTTCTCAGTAACTCACTCAGCTCCCTGAGAGTTGTCTTGTTCTGTTCCAGTCAACCACTTCATGTCATCAACTGTCAGATATTTGGTCCTACCTGTAAATCAAAATACCGGATAAACTGAAATTTGGACATGATCATGGTGCTATACACTCACTGAGCACTTTATTAGGAACACATGTACACCTGCTTAGCAGTCAGTTATCCAGTCAGCCAATCATGTGGCATAAAAAATCATGCATATACAGGTCAGGAGCTTCAGTTAAAGCTCAAATCAAACATCAGAATGGGGAAAAAATGTGATATCAGTTACTTTGACTTTGGCATCGTTGCTGGTGCCAGAGGGGCTGGTTTGAATATTTCTGAAATTGTTGATCTCCTGTGATTTTCATGCACCTCAGTCTCTAGAGTTCACTCAGTATGGTGTGGAAAAACAAAAAACATTCAATCATCTTGTTATGAGAGAAATCACAAGAGAATGGCCAGACTGGTTGGAGCTGACAGAAAGGCTACAGTAACTCAGATAACCACTCTTTACAACTGTGGTGAGCAGAAAAGCATCTCAGAATGCACAACAAATCCAACCATGAGGTGGATGGGCTACAGAAGCAGAAGACCACGTCAAGTTCCACTCCTGTCAGCCAAGAACAGAAATCTGAGGCTGCAGTAGTCACAGGCTCACCACAACTGGACAGTTGAAAGTGGAAAAACGTAGCCTGGTCAGATGAATCTGGATTTCTGCTGACGCACGTAGATGCTAGGGTGAGTAATTGGTGTCACCAGCATGAATCCGTGGACCCAACCTGCCTTGAATCATCACTCCAGGCTGCTGCTGTAATGGTCATCTCATATTGGTTTCATGAACATAACAGTGTGTTCAGTGAACTTCAGTGGCCTCCCCAGTCATCAGATCTGAATCTAATAGAACACCTTTGGGATGTGGTATAACAGGATATTGACAGCTTGAACGTGCAGCTGACAAATCTGCAGAACTGATGTGATGCAATCATGTCAACATGGACCAAAATCTTGAATGAATGTTTCCAACATTTTATGGAATTTGTGACACAAAGAACTGAGGCTGAGTTGAGAGGAAAGGGAGGCACTACCCAGTATTAGTATGGTGTTCCTAATAAAGTGCTCGCTGAGTGTATGAAAAGTAAGGGGATCACTTTTGTCCTAAAAATTCATTCTGTGGAAAACATGAATGTCTGTACCGAGTATATAGTAATTCCTTGTCTTTGCGACCATGAATGTGTATACCAAATGTTTTGCCTCTCCATCCAGTATAGTGGTACTCAAACTTTTTTATTAAAGGTTGACATATGAATTTTACATAAAATCACAGGTTTGGAACAATACCAGCACAACTTACCGAAGTCATGAAAACAAAAAAATGAATACATTTAATAGCCCATCTTATAATTTAACCAAAACTACACAGATTCAACAAGACAGAATGGTGGCTTGATGTAACCAGTTTCTTGAGCCTTGGCACATGTCTGACTGCCGGATAAGAGGCACTGATCCAGGAGCAGTATAAGCACACAGGTTCAGGCAATAACATTCCCATGTCTCTGAAAGACAGTGGTCAAGACATTACACTTCTAAAAGGCATGACACGTCTTGTGATTGGACTGGAGTTAATGCACACGCACAGTCGCACGAATATAGTACATACACACAGGTAGCTCTATGTAGTCTCACTGTACATGCACTCACAATAGTGAGTTTATGGGCAAATTCATGCTAGACAAACAAAAGAAAATATATTGCTACATAAAGTTAATATAATAAATGATACACGATAGACTAGCTGCCATTGCTCTGAGTTTCAGTTTGCTCATTCATCCTTTCATTCATTCAGTCCAAATGTTTGTGCATACATGTTCGAATTCTGCTGTCATTTCAGACCCTGCCACTCCCACCTGCTTGCCTTTCCTGCGAGTACTATAACCTGACCTGCTCCCCCTTCCCACTCACCTGCTCACCTGTTCCCCATTCCCTTATTAGCTCCCTAGGATATACACCAGCATGTTTCCACTTGCTCTCTGCCAGATTCTTTGTGCCATTTGAATTATTTTTTTGTAGCGCTCTGTTCTCTGCCTACCTATTTTGATCCTGATTGTGTTTTTGACCTTGCCCGTGTTTTTTGGATTTTGCCTCAGCTGAACCCTTTGTACTTTGTATGCCTGTCTGGGTTTTTGTAACCTTGTCCTTTTTTTTTCTAAGTAAGGATTCTTTATTTTTATATCAGCCTCCTGAGTGGTGCTCTTGGGTCCCTGTTCTGTGAGCCGTTACACTTTCAATGGATTCTGACCTTGGTATATTATTACAAAAGCACTCACTTGTTAAGTTATTAACTTGTTAAGATATTTCACTTGTTAAGTGAGAACCTTGACCTCAGTCAGTAGGCTTCATCCTCTGGGGAACATGAATATCTGCATAAAAGCTCACAGCAGTCCATCCATTGCTGTTGACATATTTGGGTTTGACCGAAGTTGTGGGCAAACTGATCAACCAAGCTACACTGACATCCCTATAGAAACTGACTTCCATGAAATTTACTGAGCACATTCATACTCCCCAGAAAATTAACCATTTCCATTGTGGAGATTTTGCCGATTATTGGTCAACTCATCATTGAGGAAAGTGTTTAGGAGCCCAAGATGTCTTATGCTGAAAATATTTATTGAAGCTTGGCCAAGGAGATGGGAGAAATTATCAATAGAAGTTTATGTGAATTATGCCTTCTCCATTCTGAAGCTTGGTCCCCTGGGCTCAGTCTTTTAACCCCTACAGAATATGCTGCAAATACTTTACGCCCAGAAATGGGCGTAAAGTACTCAATGCTCAAACTCAATGCCTCTACTGTATTTGGATTTAGTCTATTGGTTCGCTATTCTGTAAGCAGGGAAATGTTTTTACCTGTGTTAGTTCAGATCACATTGCATGTAGCCTTCAGTATAATGTCAGCGCATCCTGATCTGGAGTCACTGTTATCTGGCTATGCCTATGGATTCTAGTGGACCCCAATCTAGGCAGGCAAAAACAGCCATCTCCTTTGACCTTGGTTACTACGGCAACGCTACTTCACTTTTATCAGAATGGCTCTGTTTTCCCCAAACAACCTCAGACAGCTGCCCAACGTCTCAAGGAGAAAAGACAGTGTGCCTTTCAGAAGGATTTGCTGCTTTTTCGTCTGCAACCGCAGGGCCAATGCTTGACCTGCGTAACCCAATAGAAAATTCCCTGACAATTTCTATTTTGAGCACTCTGTGACATTTTCACTTGTGCCAGCCTCAAGCCAAAGCATCAACTTTAAACACAATGATCTAGTGGGCAGATTGCCATGAAATCTTTTAATCCCATCCATGTTTCCAATAGGATAAACCATTTTGATTTTAATAACCCAATGACTTTTCCTGTATTGCCACCCTCAGGACTGGCTTAAATTGTGAGTACTAAAGGAATCATGAAAACTCATGGAGAATTTGCATACTTCTTTAACAGACCAGAGTGCTTTACGCTAAAAGCAACAGCAGCATCCCTCTCATATGATTTCTGACATTTATTTTCCAGTCAACCAAGTGATTTTATGCATCATAATAATATGCATAAAAATAAGATGAGGATGAGATGAGATGAGGTAATAACTCCAGCCACCCAGGGGTGTAATTAGTGGTGTGATTTCTCTCCTTTTTATTTCCTTCTGACAGTCTACTGAAAAACATGAAATGTTTACCACATTTCAAAGCACATCATGATATTTGAGGAAGGTATTCAGTCTTGTGAAAAATTCTGAGAATTACAAGAGAGTGATGTTGTATTCCATATAGTAAAATATTCAAGTAGAACAGACCATACTAGCCCAGAGGTGCTTTTTGATAAGGTGAAATATTCATGGTAGCCTGACAGCTGGCCTAACTGTAAGCTGTTTTAAATGCTATATTTATTGTAATATTAATACTCGGACCACTAACTGTCCTATCAATTTTTAAGTGCTCATTACAGAAACTAATTTCTGTATTACTACAGAAATTAGTCCATTTATTCCCAGTCTTCCAAATTGTTTTTCTAGGGTTCTCTTTCCTCCTTCAAAGAAAATCATGAACATCCTCCCCATGGAATCATTGCCCTGCGCTCTCCTTCTTCTGATGGAAGAGTGTGGGGATGTCAAGGATGTTTGTGTGTGTGTGTGTGTGTGTGTGTGTGTGTGTGTGTGTGTGTGTGTGTGTGTGTGTGTGTGTGTGTGTGTGTGTGTGTGTGTGTGTGTGTGTGTGTGTGTGTGTGTGTGTGTGTGTGCGTGCGCGCGCACGCTTGTATATGTGGTAATGGTACACCACCTCATACCTTATTTATGCTGATGTCTCTGTACTGGCTTCCCTGGCTCAGAGAGTAAAATCTAGAGATGGATAGAGACTGTTCAGAATGGATGGATGGGAAAAATAGCAAAGAAATGAAGAAAAGAGAATAACAAGACAGAAAAGTGGTCACTAAATGATTCAGGAGAAACCATAAGAATCCAGCATACATAGAGGTAGAACAGCAGGAAAAACAGAGGAGGAAAAGGTAGAGAGCAGCATTCTCCACAGCCATCTATCCCATGAAGAGATGATGCCAGAGCTCATTGGAAACTGTCTCATAAACCAGACTGAACACAGAGATAATCCCTTAGGTGCATGGTATAACAATGATGAGGGGTGTATCACCATAATATGAAAGTACTCAAACGAGCAGAGGTGCCATTTAAGGGGAAGGGTTGAAAGGTATTAAAGTCCCAAATAAGGCGGAAGTGCTGAAAGTGATTAAAGGGTCAGTTAAAAAAGCAACAGGTGAAATGAAAGGGGTTGATCTGACAATTTCAATGTAAACTCTGAAAGAAGCTGAAGTGGTAGCTGAAGTGTAAGCACTGAACTCAAGGTTCTGTTAGTGGTAGCAATAGCAGCAATTGCATTAGTAGCAGTAGCAGTAATCACACAGGTAGCACAACTAGTGGTAGAAGTAGCTTCAGGTGCCAATTAAAGTGTTAGCACTTCAAGCTGTTAAGGTTTCAGCTTAAGTAAAAGTGCAGAAAGAAGTTGAAGTGTCTTAAAAAAATTTCACCACTTCAAAGCGGGCCATTTCTTCAAACTAGGTCACTTTTGTGGTGGACAGGGGCAGTTATTTTATTATAAATCAGTGACTTATAGTAAACTGAGAAAAATGTTGTATATTTCCCCAAACATTTTAAAGCAGAAAATCCTACAACAACCTGCCAGACAGCTCCCAGACCACTCCTTTTATGGATACTTTCCATGGGGCTTCCACTGCTGGAGGTGTGTTTACGGAAGCTCGGAAGTTGGCAATTAAATCTCTTTGCCAAAGATTTTTTTTTCATTTTTGTTCAACAAATTTTTTCACTCATTGAGGAGTCCAGTGGTATCTTATCAGAGCATAAGTACCAGAAAAACAAACAGCACACTGGAGTGAGTTATGCAGATCAAGGCAAATTTACCAAGAGCTGCACAAACTGCAGTGGACAGTAAAAAACTTCCATGTCTGCAATGTCAATTTCAGCTTGGTTTGGGAGACAATGGTGATTGAGAGAGTGAAAAACTAAAACCTTCTATCTGTATTTATGAGAAAGAACCAGGATCTTCCTGAATCCTGTATACCGTGAAGATGAATGCAGAACGAAAACTCACAGGTGTTAGTTCATTTAAACAAGGAAGAACGGATGTGACGCAGATGTGAACCTGCTCCCAGCTGATGAGTTGTGCACACATGATGAGTGGCAAAAACACCTTCCATCCCACCCGCAAAGGCAGACAAAGGAAGACAAAAACCCCACAGTGCACCAGTACCACAACCACCCTAAGTGAGTTATCTCTCTGAAGCAGAAAGATTGGTACAGATTATTGATTAAATGTTTGTGTTTGTTTTTTATTGATCTTTGTGACTGTCTGTCTATTCAAGAATTTCTACTATGTAATTCGCTGTTAATTTCCTTGAATAATATTACAACCAGAAGTAGCAGGAAAAAGATATCATGTTCAACTGTAACTGTAACTCTAATTACTTATGCCATAAGCACACAACTCTCTAAGATCAACTATGTATATTACTTTAATTTAGTGAGAGATGATAAGAACTAAGAACTTTACGTTGGGTTATCGTGCATCAATGTAATTGTAGCCAAAGCATTGTATTTACAAAAAAAATGTATACTCTCCTCTGGGCTGAAACAGTACATCAGAGGAGAAAAACTTTGGCTGGATTTGACTGCAGTAAAGACATCTTATAGACACCACCATATTAGCATTTAAACGTATGGCAGTAAGAGCATAACTGTGACAGAGCTACAGTGTGTTTCTAATGAAGAAACATGCAGGTGATGGAAAATGTAAATAATAAATAGTATTTGAAATGAGCGAACATCAGATTGACTCAGTATTTCCTAAAGAAGATGTCTTAACCTACTCCCTGCGTCAGCGAACAGGCTGAGCGACATGTCGCTTGTGTGAAAAAAATGCACCGGGCTCTATTTCTGCGAAAGTTTCATGAACTTGCTCCAGGTGTGTTAGGCTTTTCCCTCTAAGGCTTTTATAATGGATTTTGAAGTTACTATCAAAGCTAATGTTATCAATCTCATTTTTTTTACATATGAGTTATGTTATTGCACTTACAGGATATTCAGCTGTCCATTTGGCTTGGTTTTTTTCTGTTTGTTTTAGAAATCCAGGAATATGTTTTCAGCTATGAATATGAGGCCCAAAACTCTTCATTCCAAAAATGCATAAATAAGTTAGAAACAAACTGAGCACAGTGAAGTTTGTTGCAGCCAGGCGATTTCAATTCTGTCTCAATGGGTGTACATTTGACACAAAGACACAGCACCATTCATCACCAAGCACATGACAGGACCGCTAACCCCAGCTGCAAGGCCTCTCTTTCAGCCGCAGTTGTAACGAAGCTCCAGCAGTCACCTCCTCTTCCATACGCTGTTGTGTCTAATTGTGTTGAGTCCAGCATTATATCAAGGAACTAATATTTTTTCAAATACACTGCTATTTTAGTGTCAGCTTTCCCCCAGTTTTTAGTGAGAAAACAATGTGGCACAGGGATTGTTTTGTTTCTTGAGTTTGGACATGCCCTATGACCATCCTGGAAGGTATGCCTATAACGAATGAGGAAGTACAGCTTGTAGTTTAAGAAGGTTTCAAAACTTCTCCAGATGACATCATCTGGTGGACTCATCAGCTAGAAGCAGATAGAGATTTTAATATGGGGAAGGCAGAGGGGAGTTTAATGCCATTCATATACATGTATGCCCAAATTTAGAACCATGGGAATCAAGTTTGAACATCAGTGACGCATAAGTAAATTTCACAATCAAAAGAACCCTGTACAGCCCTGCATTAAATCCTACCCATAAGCCCTTTTCATCCATTAATATCTGGCTTTTGTCTTCTGTGGAAAAGGGTACAATCGGCATACATTCTCGGGTCAAATGACACTGCAGTAGTCACTGGTATTTGTCGGTTCCAGCTCTGATGCAGTTGCTGGAAACATGACACCCGGGTGGACACATGATGCATGATGCTGTGAGTGGCATCTAAGTTCTGGATGTTGGAGCATAAATATCCAGGAATATTTATTGATTTTTACAGTCTTTGTGCCATGTCAGCCAAAAATTCCATCGGTCTCCGTTCAAGCAGTGCTTGAACATCATTCAGTCGGTGTCGAGTTTAAAAAGATTGAAGTAAGAAATAAAAAAGTAACCGCCATAATATAGTTTGTGGTCTCCATGCTGCTTACTAACCCTTTTTTCTGGTGCGTTCATGACAGCGAACACGCACTTGTGACACACCAGAAAAAAAAACAAAAAACAGAAAGCAAACCCATCTACTGGCAATGGAAACGGAGTCCATCGCCCATTGCAGAAAGGTGTTGATTTTATTCTGTAATTTTGTAGGCCTTACTGGTAGTATTGTCCTAGACAGTGTTATACTCACTTAGTAAGTAT